>NC_056743.1:650092173-650267173 GCF_019279795.1 Protopterus annectens
TCACAAAAAAGCACACAAATATGCTTACAAATGAGAAATGCATGCTTCCCGTATTTTCTAAAGCTAATGTTGATAGTATGCAGCATGTGGTTAAAAAAACAGGCTCAAGCACATAGCAGCAACTGTAAGCCCTGAATTAGTCCCTGGGCAACCCCATAGCTTTCTAACAAATTCCATTGTGTGCACAGTCTCAGTGAAGTACAAGGGTGAGTCAGCAAACAAGCATAAGAGTGAAGGTGCATGCTCACCTAACCTTACAGGTCAGCTGTCATAATTGTGGTGGTAATCATGAGTCCAAAAGAGAAAAGTGCTTAGTTTGTGGTCAGCAATGCCACAGATGTAAAGAGTGGAATCACTTCCAAAGGTTTTGTAAATCAAAAGGGGTTCATTCTTTTATTACAAGAGAATATTCGGAGAGACAAGTTGCAGTTAGAAAGCTGTGACCCTACTTCTATGTTGATGCTGTGACAGTGCTTAATGAAACAGTCAGTACAGTAGATTTATGGGCAAAGTATTTTCTACTGTTCGGATAAATGGAAGGCCCATAGAGCTCAAAATTGATACAGTTTCAAAGTGCAATGTTATGTCAGTAGAAACATTTGCTAGAGTATGTGCTGGTGAGAAGCTTGATTTGGTAAAGTGTGGGAAGCTTGTTGCTTATGGTGGTGAAGAAATCCAAGCCGAAGGTTCAGTAGTGCTTTCATGTTACTCTGCTGGGAACAGCTATGACTTGCAATTTTATGTGGTCAAAAGGCACATACAGTCATTATTAGGCCTCAGAGATAGTTTGAAAATGAGACTGCTTTCATTTAACAAGGAAGTCCACCATGTTAGCTTAAAAGACCACTATTCTAATTTCACCCTTTTTTTTCTACCTACGCTGATCTTTTTGAAGACAAACTCCAGTTGTGTATTCCATTAAGTTAAACCCAGAGGTCAGTCCAGTTGTCAGACCAGCCAGTTCATTAGCTGTGCAGAACAGAATCAAAGCTGAGCTAGATAAAATGGTACAGCAAGGTGTAATTTGTCCAGTTGAGGAACCTACTGAATGGATATCTTCCATGGTCGTAGCTCATAAAAAAAACTCAGATGGTATTAGAATATCTATTGATCCATGAGATTTGAATAAAGCATTGAAAAGACTTCATCATCCAATGCATATAGTCAAAGAAGTCGTTGCTGTTATGCCAAATGCCACTGTTTTTTTTCTGTCTTGGATGCAAAGAGTTCTTTTTTGCTAATTTTACTTGATTAAAAATCCTCATTGCTAGCCACTTTCACTACTGTTTTGGCAAGTGCAGATTTTTGAAAATGCCATTTGGGCTAAATTCTGCCAGTGAAGTCTTCAGCGTGCAATGGAGCAAATATTTTTCTGGGTATTCATGTGCTATTATAGTAAATGATATTCTGGTAGGAGGTAATGATGAAACCGAGCATGACAGAAACCTTAACGTTCTGGAAAAGAGCACCTTAAGCTGAATCCTCAGAAGTGCAAATTCAGGCTATGAGAAGTTACTTATGTTGGTCATTTACTTACCAATTCAGGCTTACAGCCAGATCCTTCCAAGCAAATGGCAATTCTCAAGATGCCAGCTCCAGATAATGTTCAAGCACTACAAAATTTTCTTGGCACGATTAACTATCTAGACAAGTTCATTCCAGACTTGAGCCAACTTTCAGCTAATACGCAAAGGTGTAATTTGGTCATGGTCAGAATGGCACCAGAGAGCATTTGATGTCCTGAAACAGAAAATTGCCAGTCCACCAACTCTCAGATACTATGATGTTCACAAACCACTTACTCTTTCTTGTGATGCTTTGAAATTTGGTTTTGTTGCAGTCATTCTTCAAGAGGGTAGACCAGTAGCCTATGCATTGAGAACTCTTACCCCAACCGAGGTGCAGTATGCGCAGATAGAGAAAGAGCTTTTTACAGTTGTGTTTGCATGTTCGAAGTTCCATGATTATGTTTATGGTAGACCTATCCAAATTGACACAGATCACCAACCTCTAGTCACTATTTTGAGAAAGCCTATGCATACAGCTCCAGCCAGATTGCAACGCATGATGTTGAAATTGCATAAGTATCATTTTAGTCTTGTCTACACAAAAGGCAAATTTCTTTATCTTGCTGATACATTATCCAGATCACCCAGAAAAACCACGGAACAGCATGAAAATGAGAAACTTGATTTTGAAAGTCATGGAAGTGCAAACTTTTCTGCACATCTTGATGAGCTTAGAAGTCATACAGTCTCTGACCCAGTTCCTTAGAATCTCAACCACTTTATCAGTCAAGGATGGTCATCAAAACAATGTTGCTTACCAGTTGCCAGTTGACCTGCAATCTTATTTTCCTTACAGAGATGTGATGAGATTTTGTCTGATGATGGTATCATCATGAAAAGTCCAAAAGCTATTGTTTCAAAATCTTTGCAACAGAAGTATATTACTATTTTGCATCATGGCCACCCAGGAGCAGATTCTACCAAAAGAAAGGCGAGAGGACTAGTATTTTGGCCTTCTGTGTCACAGGATATTGAGGGACGATTTTCATTTTGTTCTGTATGTAATAGTACTAAGCTGCATCAACAGAACCACTTCAGCTAAACCAGATTCCTGAACTACCTTGGTCAACAGTAGCTACAGACATTTTCGAATGGAATGATCAAAATTACTTGATGTTAGTAGACTATTATTCAAATCGGTTTGAGATCGACTTACTTCCTAATCTAACTTCCAGTACTGTCATTACTAAGACGAAACATCATTTTGCAGTCCATGGTAGTCTGCACAAAGTTATTTCTGACAATGGTACACAGTTTATACGCCAACAGTTTAAAGATTTGCTGAAGAGTGGGATTTTACTCATGTTGCAAGTAGCCTTGAGTATCCACAGTCAAATGGTTTGGCAGAACGTGCAGTTCAAAGTGTAAAACAATTACTAGAGAAGTCAAAAGAAGTCCTATTATAAGACCAGTAAAATGCTCAATCCCTTACAAGAAGGGAAGATAGTGAGGATGCAGATGACAAAAGGTTTTGATCGGATTGGAGTTGTAAAATGTGTGTGTCCAAAGCCGAGATTGTACTTTGTGGAATCGCAAGGAGCATAATTTTGGATGGAATTGGAAACCTTTGATCCCTGTGTCCAAGCCTGTGTTGCAGTATCATACCTGTGACAAAGACTGTATATCTCAGAGTGAGTTATCCAGCGTTCCAGTTCCAGAGGACGTTCCAGTAAATATCTCTGTCCTGAGAAGAATCCCAAAACTCCAGAATCTGTTTGTTCACCAATGTTTGTCTGTGTTGCTAAATCCAGTTCTGATTGCTGTATTGCTTGATCAGGTCCCATTTCTAGACCATATTCCAGACACACAGCAACTTGGACATAAGAACTTGAATGTTGTATCTATTTCTTTTTGTCTGTACAATTGCACGTCTCTTCTCAAATATCATTATATCATGGGCAATTTTTTAAAGAGGGAGGATGTAGATCAATATGTATGTATACCTTTAAGAAGCTTTCCAGGGGTTTGCACATGTGTATAAATACTGAACATGTCCAAGCCTGACTACCATTTTATAGTAAGCTGTTCAGATGTAAGAATTCATGTCTGTGTAGTCTGTCAGTTAATCAATTAGTTTATATTTTGTACTACTGCTATCCATCCTGATGTGTTTCTGTGTAATAAACCATATAAACAAACTTCACTTGTAAAACAAGTATGAAAAGAAAGTTTATACTTCTGCCACTTTCACTTTTAGAGCTTTAAATTACCAAACTCAAATGACAAAAAATACCTTTTGTCCACCTCATGAAATTTTAGTAATACCATAGCTAAACTTGAGTCTTCTGATTCTAATAAACAAGCAATTTCCACGCTTGGGCAAAGCTCCTTAAGTTGCTAGGTATTCCATTAACTGCAGATGTGATGCTGCAGAGCTTTTTTCAGGGCTTTTGCTACTCATTCAGTTATTAGGATTGCTTGGCTTCGTCTACAGTCATTCCATGAAGATGCAAAGGTCAAGCTCTTGAATACACCCCTTCACAAGAGGATCTTATTTGAACCCTGTGCAGCAGAACTTTACAAGACTCTGATGGTGAGATCTGACAACAAATCAGTCTCGCTAAAAGCGACTATAACACAAGATCCCCCTTTACCAACTATTAGACTAAAAACCTTCTCCAAAGCTAATTACAACCTCTTATATGACAGCATAAATAGCTTCCTAACCCCTCCCCCTCACTGATGGAATAGACACCTATGCTGAGTTATACACCAGTGCCATACCTGATAGATTCAAAGCAAAATCTTCAAGGAAAAAAAATAGGAGAAAGAAATTGCTGTCTTAGATTTAGAAGGAATGATCTCAGAACTGGAGAAATTCCCTCCTGAACTTAAATAAGCGAATAAGACTCCTAGTGAAGTCCTCCAAAGCTAACTTTGAATCCAAATTAGCTTTCTTAACTAAGGATAACCACAAGGCGTTTTTTAGTTGCATCCGTAACCTCAAAGATAAGGCCCAGATTTGCTCTGAACTCATAGTTAATGACACTACATGTATAGAACCTGTGGATATAGCAAACCTGTTGGCTGACAGGTTCAATGAAAACTTCACTCCCCTGTCCTCACCTCATGTACCTCAAAGCATCCCTAACACTTGCCCCCCGTCTAGTATCTCCAAAGAGAGCAGGTCTTAAATGCCCTCTGCAAGACCAAAAATATAGCCTGTATGGGACCAGACAACATCCCGGGCTGGGTTTTACATGGGTTAAAACAGAGATTAGCTTCACCAGTGGGCATGCTTTTCAGTCACAGCGTAAACACTGGTTTCATCCCAGCAGAATGGAAAGCAGCTACCATCATCCTTTTGCACAAGGGGGGTGCATCCACTGACCTCAGGAACTACAGACCCATTAGTCTGACCAGCCTTATCTGAAAAACTAGGTTATTAATTATTATGGACCTTATTAACAAAGATATAGGTGATCTCCAAATGCTCAACCCCACCCAGTTTGGCTTTATCAGGAGGGAGATCATGCATGTTAAACTTGGTGGACATCTTTGAGACAGTCACCAAAGCCCTAGACGAGGGCAAATCTCTGCATGCGACATACATGGACTTAGCCAATGGCTTTGACACAATCACCCATTCAGGCATCATTGCTAAACAGACCTAGCTGGGTATCAACCCATATATTGTCAGGTGGTTTGTAAATTGGCTCACTGATAGAGCTCATACAGTCAATATAGGGGACTCCACCTCCTCCAGCAGACTTGTAATCTATTGGTGTACGACATGGATCGGTTCTGAGACCCCTACTGTTCAGAATCTACTTCTCTGAAGTGCAGGCTATAACTAAAGGACTGCGGCTGACAAAGTTTGCTGATGACTGCAAACTGGGAAACTGGGAGCGATCATTGAAACCCCTAGCGATGTAAACTTCCTTCAAGAAGGTCTTGCACAGACTAATGACTGGTGCTAAAATCATGGTCTTAAAGTTAATGCAAAAAATGCATTATCATTCCCTTTGGCAATGGTGATGTTCCTGCAAACTACCACATCAATAGCAATACTGTAAGCACACAATCAGTGGTGACAGATCTAAGCACACAGGTTGAAAGAAACCTTAACTTTGATCATCATGACTCTACAGTGGTAAGAAAATGTTAAAAAAGAAAGAAAAAAAAGAAACGTGGTAAGAAAATGTATCCTATACATGTATGTATAAGATACACCGTAGACTGATCGATTACATTACAGTGACCATGAAACAGTGGCAGATCACTTTGCAATTAAGCCATGGTAAAGGACAAATTATTATTACAGAGATAAAAATTCAAAGGGGGATATTCCAGGATGACTCTCTGTCACCACTGCTATTCTGTCTTGCCCATAATCCATTAAGCTGTCTGCTTAACAGCTTAGGCCATGGCTATAATTTGGCTCGTAGAAAACGGAGTGTAAAGACTTCTCATCTTCTCTTTGATGATTTAAAACTGTATAGCTTATCAGATGAACTGAAAGCACAACTGCAAGTTGTCAAAACTCTTTCAGATGATATAAGAATGTCATTTGGTCTTGATAAATGTGCAAAAGCAACCTTTAAAGCAGGAAAACTGCAGCACCAAGAAAACATCAGTTTGGAACAGGAATGTGATATTAAAGAACTTGAGCAAGAGGGAGTGTACAAATATTTGGGAATTGATGAAGGATCAACAATAAAACATGAACAAATGCAAATAAAGCTTAATAAGGAGTACTTCAGAAAACTTAAATTAATCCTGAAAACAGCTTTGACATCTAGGAACAAAATCCAAGCTATAAACCAATTTGCTCTTCCTGTCCTAACTTACAGTTTTGGAGTGATTGACTGGCCCCAAAACGTGCTGGATAGATTAGGTAGGAAAACACGAAGGATGCTTTATGCTCACCAAATGATTTATAAAAATCAATGCATACCAAGATTATATATTCCTCGTTCTGAAGGAGGGATGGGCCTCCTTGAAATTGATTACATGTATAGATCTGCAATTGCAGGACTCCACACATATCTGCTGACCTCACACGAACCAAATGTAGTGAAAGTTTTGAAACATGAGGAGAATAAATCTAAGATGACTTCCCTGCTTAGGCTAGCAGCAGCATGTCAGCGTCAAGCAGCAATGGAAGTCATACCAGAAGTAGAAAAAAATCAGGCAGCAACTGAATGTGCCAAAAAAACAAAAGAAAGAATATAAGGTGAAGGACCAGATGAGAAAGTAAGAAATGTGGAAAAAGCATAAATATAGTTGCAAGTATAGAAAACTTCTGGAAGAACCTCATGTTGATCAGGAATTGAATGCAGGAATGATTAAGGAGAGGTGAATTTAAACCAAGAGATGAAAGGTTAATATTGGCAGCCCAAGATAGTGGGCTACATACACGTTGGTTTACAAAGTCCATTGAACATGTGGGAGAAACAGACAAATGTAGATTTTGTAAAACAGAATTAGAAACAGTTCCACACCTTGTTGCTGGTTGCGACATACTAATGGCAGAAAGACTGTATACTGAAAGGTATAATAATGTGGTAAAATTGTTGCACCGGGGATTGTGCAAACATTATGGAATTGAAGTGGCTGAAAAACACTGGAAATATGAGCCACAAAACATCATAGAAAATTATGAAGTCTACATCACATGGGATCACCAATTACCAACAGTTCAAAACATAGTTGCTAGAAAACCAGATATAGTGGTCTAGGAAAAGAAGACCAAAGTGGCATTGGTCATTGAAATTGCCATACCCAGTGACTACATTGTCCTGCGTAGAGAGACAAAGTCATATAGTGTCAGGATTTGCCAGCAGAAATGAGAGCAATATGGAAGAAAGATACCCAGATAGTTCCAGTAGTAGTAGGAGCAATGGGTCTTATAAAAAAGAATGTACAAACCTATTTAAATACGCTATTAGTACATACAATAATTCCGTACGAATTGCAGGAGGAGCCACTCAGAGCTGTGAAGAGCACTTTTGGCTGACATAAAAGAATGAAACAATGCTAATTTCATGAACTTTAATCGTACTTTGACTTAGGAATGGGGTCCATTCCCATCATGGTATTAGAAACCCAAAAGATTTGGAGAAATTAAAAAAAAAATGGGTTTGTGTATATGTGTGCATGATTCTTATTGTGTGAATCATGGCTGAAGGTAAAGGCACCTCTGGATTTAAAAAATGCCTTCAGTGTGGCTCCGGATTGGCCAGTTCTGATAGACACTCTCTTTGTGTTTATTGCCCGAGCCCGGTGCACTTACAGGAAGATTTTGATTTGTCATGGTTTCAGTCACCAGGCCCTGGTGGAAAGGAAGAATAAATTGTTATTAAAAGGGATGATAAAATCTGCCTTTGAGGAGGCCATCTCTGGTCGTGATAGTAAAAGTAGAACAAATGTTTCTTACCTTTTGAAAGATGACAGCTCTAGAAAAATAAGTCGATCAGTGCCAGCTTCTCCCTTGGCTCCAATGACCAAAATACTTAAAACTTCAGTTCCCTCTTCCAGTGTAGAACCAACAGTAACCTTAAGGTATACTTCGGTGCCAACCTTGGTACTGAACATGTCTCCTACACCAATGCCAAAGTTGTCGGCACAGACCCAAGACCAGACCACGGCGCAGATAGTCTTGGTGCTATATCTCATTTTGACACCAATGGCTTTGGTGCCAACAGAAAATACTGAATACTCATTTCTTGATTGTCCTATGACCAGATATTCCCCATCCATAGATGCTGTTGCTGGTCATTTACCTAGCCCCTTTTTGGAATGACCAAAATCCCCTTCTACCCAGTCAATTCATTCCACCAAGAGTCTAACAGAGCTGGATGTGTTGAGATTGGTGGAATAGCTCCTTGTGGTGAGGAGAATTTCAACTATGTCCTTGGTTGCAGCCCCTTCTGGTGTTGGAACCATTCCTTCTTCAACTCCAACTAATCTTCCTCCTCTGACTTCTACTAACAACTTTGGGACCCCGGCTCCGAGTTTCCTGGTGCCAACTGTTTCGGCCTTGGCTAGATCTCCATTGCTGGTACGGATTCCTATCCTGAGTTTTTTTGTCCTTTTGGATCCAGAGACCTCTCTGGGTCATGGCTACACTGTTGGTTTGAAGGGACAGGGCTCGGCTCCAGTTTTTTTTTGAGCCATCCCTGTACCTTGTGGCTTTGGCATGCATTAGCTTGACCCTGGTTTTGGCCTTGAGGGTGGTTTCTTCTGAGTGAGGGGACCACGGTTCTGAGGCAGTCTTTCTCAGTTCCAGGCTCCCTTCCCTCTTCAGGCAGACCAGCTTTACAGGCCATGGAGAGGTCTGTGTCCATTGTGGGAATTCAATCATCTCCACCCCAAATGGAGTAGTTCCCGGCCCGTCCCCTCTTCCAGAACCTCAACCAATTACAACACCTAGGCAGCAAGTGCGTAAATTGCAGGAGTTACCTGTACATGATTTGTCCTCCTCTGACACCTCCCTGGATCATACCACTGAGGAGGTTCCCCAGAAGAGGAAGTTTAAGAGAAAACACTTAGATTCTGCAGGGGAATTGATCACAGAGGACTCCAATTACAATGAAGGGATTGGGTTCCCCATGGTCACCCCCGGAAGATGTCTTCTTTGGAGATATCCTTGAGATCCTTATGCAGAGGGGTGGCTGACATCCCAAAAGCCCTCTTCAGAGGAATCAGTGTACCTGCAGGCTTTTTGCGCTCGACCATCTACCTCTTAGGTTACTCAGCCCTCTGACGAGCTTAAGTTGATTTTGCAACAGGTGTGGAAGGTTCCTGATGCCATTGAACCCATCCCCAAGAGACCGGACAGAGTTCTAACTAGACCTGAGAATCATCCGTTTTGGAAAAAGGGGTTAGTGGTAGATGCCATTGTGGCAGTGGCCACAAAAAGGAACTGGCAGAAGAAAGTTCCCATGTCCATCCTCCTAATAGAGAATCTTGGGCATTGGATAAGTTTGGCAAGCAGGTTTATGCTTCATTGACCTTTGCATTACAATCTTTGAACTTTATGGCACACTTCACCAAACTCCAAAGGGATCTGATTAAAGAGTTATCAGGTACCCTGGCAGGAGCCATATCTGATGAAGTCCAAGATAAGTTTGCTTCTTAGCTGCTCACCCTAGAGTCCATTTCAGATTCGTACATGAGGCTCAGCACGTGCAGCCAAAGGGACGACTATAGCATTGGGATCGGGCATAGCCATAAGGAGCATGCCTGAATGCGTTTGTGTGAATTTGTGAAGCCATTCAGGTCTTAATTCATCAATGCCCCCTTTGATGGATCATCCCTTTTTGTCCCTAAGGTTCGAGAAATGTCCAGGTGTGAATAGGATGGAAAGACCCTTTCTGCGGTGGGCATATGTTTTTCTACTCTTTAACGGTCCTGTTCTAAGAACCAGAGAAGTGAAAAAATGTGGTTCAGAAAGTCCTAATGGTCTTTCCAGGACACACATGGCAGTTGTTCCCCCAGGGGCAGAGGAGGATCTTTAATGGAAGATGTCATCCATGTGGCAGAGGTGGCCTGCAAAATCAGGGTTCCAGGGATAATTTTCCTAATAAACCTTATCAGCACTCCTGAAGGGAGGCCTGATTGCCTTCCTCTGGAGGTAGTCAGAGGGGGGTGTTTATCCTTGCACCTACACGCCTGGCTTCAGATAACTTCGGATTTCGGGTGCAAAGGATCATAACCAGCGGCTACACCATACACTTCTTTCAGGTCTACTTCAGAAACTCGAACGCTCACTTCCCCGACTTCCAAAACTCCGAGATGAAAAGGCCGACATCCGCACAACACTGACATCCAGGAACACCAACTTTCCTCTCCAGGTAAGTAACTGCTTGACCATCCTGACAAAAAAGTCAGACTGAAGGAAAGCAAACCCACCCATGTGGGGGGCTTCACCCCCACCCCCTAACTAAAATATACCAATTCTGAAATCATACTACCATGGGGGCAAGGGGCAAAGTTCAACAGGATGGCAAAGCGGTTACTTACCTGGAGTGGAAAGTTGGCGTTCCAGGACGTCGGTGTTGTGAGGTCATCCACCTTTTTGCCTCAGCATTTTGAAAGTTGGGTAAGTGAGCATTCAGGTTTCTGAAGAGGACCCCCTTCTTTCTACCCCCCTACAACTGCAAGAAACTCCCTGATGTTCCACCCAGTCAGAGGGAACCAGCAGTATTAGAAATCCAAAAACTGCTAGGAAAAAAAGTCATCCAAGAGGTCCCACCAGACCAGATAGAATATGGGATTTACTTAAGATTCTTTTTAGTGTCAAATGTCAAAAAAGACAGGCAACTGGATACCAATTTTGGACCTAAGTGGTTTCAACAAATTTGTTCGACAGACGAAATTCCCAATGGTCATGGTTCAGTTTATTCTCCTGTTTCTAGGGAAAGATGATTGGATGTGCTCAGTAGAGCTACAGGATGTGTATTATCACATAAAAATAGACAAGCTCTCCGGGAGATTTCTCCACTTCTGTCTGGAAGCCAGTCATCAGTTCAGAGCTCTTCCCTTTGGCCTCACCACAGTCCCCCAGGGTGTTCACCAAATACATGGCTAGTAGAAGCAGCTCATGTGAGAATGCAAGGATTCTGGGCGTTTTCGTACTTAGACAACTGGCTCATTACCGGTCCCACCAGGCGTCTTCTAGAACATGCAAGTGACCACATTCTCCAGATCAGTGCCATCCTGGGGATTACTGAAAATTATGAGAAAACACAACTGACACCAACACAAACTTTAGAATTCATAGCAGCAGTTCTAAGTACCAGGACTTGTATAGCCTCCCCACCTTATCTAAAATTGCAAAAGATCAAGGTCCAAGTGCAAAAAATTGTCAGAAATTAGAGTAGCCGCATGACTAGTCTTACAAGCCTTAGGTTTGATGGTGGTTACCATATCGTTAGTTCCCTAGCAAGAGTTCACATGAGAATTTTACAGTGACTTCTAGCATGTCAGTAATCTATACTGTATTAGCCAGTGTCACATCAGATTTTGATTACCAACTGTTGCAAGAAAGACCTAACTTGGTGGATTCATTCAGAGGAAATTCTCTTGGGCCGCCCCTTTGTCCCTTGTCAACCCCAAGCGATAGTGACCACGGATGCCTCCTAGATGGGGCGGGGGGTATTATCTGGGTAAGACTATACAAGGCACTTGGTCCCCCATGGAGGCCAACTTACATATCAGTGTTCTAGAGCTGAGGGCAGTGCTTTTAGCACTGCAGGCCTTTCAAACTGCTCTCCTCTTGGTAACGATTGTGATTCAAGCAAACAGTATGTTGGTAGTTTGGTGCATCAACAAGCAGGGAGGACCCAAGTCTTAGCCCCTTTGTTGAGAAGCTCTCAGAGTTTGGCAGTGGATGATCTCTTCCAACCACTATAGCAACACATATTCCTGAAAATTCCAGTGTGATAGCAGACAAAATGAGCAGATGCATTCTCCTGCCTCACAAGTGGTCTGTCGATCCCAAAGTGGCAGAAAAGATTTTTTATCGGTGAGGCCAGCCTTACTGCAATCTATTTGTATCGCCCCTGAACAACAAGTTCACTAGCTACTTTACCCTGGTTTCCACTCTGAGGCAGTCTATGAGAGATGCTGTCCTGCACAATTGGCCATCTGATCTTTTATACACCTTTCCCCCATCCCATTAATTCCTCAATTTCTAAAGAAAGCAATCAGGTTGCAGAGCAAGGTAATCCTCATTGCTCCTGTCTGGCCTTGACAGATTTGGTTCCCCTTTCTTTGGCCTTATCTGATTCAGTGCCCGTGGACTCTGGACCCAGATTCAGATCTTCTATCCCATGCAGAGGGATTAGTTCACCCAAACCTTCAAAACATCAAGCTCACAGCTTGGCTTCTCCAGTTCCATTGATTGACAGATGTAATGGTCTTTCTTCCCCAGTTCATAGGATTCTTTTGGCCTCCCATAAGCCTTCCACCTGAAAACTCTACAATAGTAAATGGAAGAGATTTTCCTAGTGGGCTTAGGATACTAACATTGACCTGTTCTCTGTTCTTATTGACAAAGTCTTAGAATTTTTATCTTTACTCTTTGAAGAAGGAACCTCTTCCTCTACTTTTAGGGTTCAGCTAGTGGCTATTTCAGATTTTCATAATGTGTTCAAAAAATATTCATTAATTTCTCATAAAGTTTGCAAAGTGTTCTTAAAAAGGACCTTGATGTTAAAACCTCCTTAGTATCTATTTGCACCTCGGGATCTAAAGTTAGTGTTACAGACAGTAGTGCATTCCCCCTTTGAGCCTGCTGCCAACTGCAACTTGAAATTCTTTTTTTCTTCTTTTTTTTTCAATAATCATTTTTATTGTTTTGCCAAACCATTATACATTTCACACACTATTTACATTATGTACAATATTGCTTCCAATGTTTTAGTTCCATTTTGAATTTCCCTATAATACATTAAGAATAAATATCATTTTAACCAAGTACAGGAAATTAAAATCACAAAAAATTAAACATAAAAGCATCTACAATAGACAATTATAAACCAACTCAAGCCAATAATTTGTATTATTTCTACATTTTCTATCTAATCCAAGAATGTGTTGGTACACATACAGAATGTCCTGACGGAAAGTGGATAGGGACCGCTACGCCAAAATAATAATAAAGATTTGTTCCCAAATTTTTATGCTGTTTATACTTTTCTTATTATTTCTAATTAACAATTTGTGCGCTAATATATGCTTAATCGCTAACAGCCTGAAATTTTGCCACGACACCTGTGCTGGGTTCAACCAATTTGTGGCTATATATAATTTCATTAGTAAACTAATATTCATAATTACAATCTTTTTTGTTTTGTCCAAATTCTCCGTGGAATATGTAAAATCAGAAATTCCCAGGAGAGTGTTGAGTTTTGGTAACCCATTTTTTGTAGTTGTAACTTTAAAGAATTCCATAATTTATAAATGCACTTGCAACTCCAGAACATGTGTAACAGGTCTGCTGTCTGATCTATACACTGTGGACATGTAGGTGACTTTTGAATCAAATTTATGAAGTGTAAGATGGGTATAATATGCATTGTTAAATATCATCAATTGAGTAAAGACCAGTTTTTGAAGTGATACGGATTTTAATGTTAAGTTAAACGCCTCTACTATTTTACTGTCATCTAGGGATGGCAATTTCTCTCTCCAGTATTTGGATAACAGAATATGATTATTATATTTTCTCTCTTTTGCCATTTTATACGCTGAGGATATATATTTTCTATCTTGTTGCAATGCTTCCCACAGCTGACCTGAAATAACTAGTTCCTCTTTTTATTTCAAAACTGGTAAAATAATTTATGGCCAAATCTTTTAACTGCCTCATTATAATTAAATAAGAGATGGGAAGATTCATCTCTTTTAAGATATCATGTACCGCTACTCCTAGGAAGGGGTATAAATCCCTTACAGTTAATTCCTTAATAAATGGATATTTCTTTAAGTCTATCAGTTGATTACCAATAGTTATATTAGGATTTCCATCAAACGGTTGAAACATCATCATATATTTTAAAAGGTTCAAGGAGGCAAACAGAGTTTGAGTCGCCACTGCCCATACCTTGATGTGTTCCATTAACTCATATTTACTCAATGTTTTTATATTCAAAATGGTACAGCTTTAACATTAATTCTCTTCCCTTTTATATGTTTATAATTTAGCAGTACCCATTTGGGTATCCATTTTCTATTTTCGCTATCCAAGTAAGACACCCTTAAAATCCTATTGGCCTGAATCACTGTATAATACATCTCAAAATCTGGTAAATCCAACCCCTCGTTTTAGGAGCCATCAGTTTTTCATAGGATATTCTCGTTTTCTGGGTTCCCACAAAATTTCCCCAGTCCTATCTGAAATTGCTTGAAAAAGGATTTCGTGATTTTAAGTTGTGCTGCTCTAAAAATATATGGCATTCTGGGGAGAACGTTCATTTTTATTATCGCTGCTCTTGCCATCATCGGTAGCTTCAACTTACTCCATCTTTTCAAATCCATTGTTATTCGGTCTCCAGTTGCCTTAATATTGTCGATACAAAATTCTCTATTTTCAGTTGAAAAGTCAATCCCCAAATATTTTATTCTTTCTTCTGTCCTTATTCGTCCTATCAATGGTAGCATTGAAAAAGGTGTAGGTGTCTTTAGAGGGAATATTTTGGTTTTTTTAAAATTTAGTTTGTAATTAGCAATTTTCTCAAAGGTTTGTATTGCTGTTAGTATTTTTTCTGTATCTGACACCGGTGTGGTACTGTATATATTTAAATCATCTGCAAAAGCAGCCATCCTAACATTTATCCCAAGAAGTACAGGAGAATTATAAAAAACTTTTTGTTTCATATGAAGAAATAAAGGTTCTAAATACAGATTAAACAATATGGGAGACAATGGGCACCCCTGTCGAGTTCCATTTTTAATTTGAATCCTTTTGGAACATTCATGATTTATATATAAACTAGTGTATGCATTCTTGTATAAATTTCTTAACATAGAAATAAAAAGCTGAGGTGTATTGAAATATGATAATGTTTCAAATAAATAAGCCAAATTAACTCTATCGAATGCTTTTTGAGCATCAATTATTAAAGCATATATGTTCATATTTTTATACTTTGCATAAGATATTAAAGTATGAAGAGTTAATGTATTGTCTGTAGTCTGTCTCCCATCTATAAACCCCGCCTGTTCTTCTGATATTATCAAGTTTATTATTTTTTTAATCTACTAGCTAGAATAGATGTCATGATTTTCATATCAATATTCAACAATGATATGGGCCTATAATTGTCTGGATTTTTGGGATCACTATTCTCTTTCAATAACAGAATTGTTCTTGAGGCATTAAAATGAAGATCATTGCTGCCATTCGAAATGATATAGTTAAAGGTCTGTGAAAGTACGGTGCTCAGAATCCCACTAAAAGATTTATAAAATTCAGAGGTCATACCATCTGGTCCTGGGGCTTTATGTGGCTTTAGTTTCTTAATTGCCTCTAGAACTTCATCAACTGTAATCAATGCAGTCAATTCTCCTGAGAATCCTCGTCAATCTTGGGAAAATTCATTTTCTGTAAGAACTCTTTCCTCTCTTCATCATGCCCATGAGTTTGTTGCTCACCATATATCTGATTAAAATTGATTCAAAAATCTTCATGACATCTGACTTATCAGTATATAACGTATTATTATGATTTATTTCGTAATTAATCGTGTCGATTTCGTCTGATTAATAATGCGGGCTAATGCTTTCGAGGGAGTTTGAATGTGATTTGCATATTTAACTAAACTTCTTTGTTCGTACAGTGTCAATTTTCTGTTATGCATAAGAAACAGCTCTTTCTGACATCTTAACAACTCAGTTTCTGTTTGCTCAGTGTAGTTACTCATCAGCTCCTGGTCCAATAATTGTACTTTAGTTTCCAGATCCAGTTGTTCTTTATTTTGGAGTTTTTTATAATAAGTGGCTTTCTGAATAAATAATCCTCTTAACAAAGTTTTAGTTGTAGCCCATTCTATATCTAATGGATGTTCATTACGGGGTATATTGTATACTAATTGTTTAAGTATCTCCTTAACTTCCTTTACTATATCTTCTTTGGTTAATAGGTATGGGTTTAAGGACCAATTATATCCACCATGATTTTTAGTATTCAAAATATCGGTCTTTAAAGTTAAAGTTATTTTAGAATGGTCTGAGAGCTGTCTAGCTTGATTAGAAACCCTAGGGTCAAGTGAAATGAACACTTCTGGAATTAAAAAAAAATCAATTCTTGACCACATTTTATGGCAGCTAGAATAGAAAGTAAAGTTATATGACTGTAGAATAGAGTAAATTGAAGCTATATACTGATGTTAGTTCACATTTGGGGCATAAACACATAAAAGTACTATCGGCTTATCGAAATTTTCAGTTTTGAGAACCACCAAACACCATCTGCCGTCTTTATCTATTTTGTCCTCCAAAATTTCTCCTTGAAACTGATTCTTGATTATAATTGCCACCCCAGCACTATTCGTAGTCCCTTCCGCCTTTACAACCTTCCTAATCCATTTCTTGTCCTTCATTGTTTCCCATTGGTCATTAGTCAAATGTGTTTCTTGTAATAGAATAAAACCTGCTTTTGATTTAAAAAACAAATGCAGAAACAGCTTTCTTTTTTTCATGTTCTGGAGTCCTTTAACATTCCAGGAATCTATTATCCACATTCTAAACTATGAATTGATGAATAATGGTATCTATTTTTTGTTTTCCACCTTAAATTGACAAATGTTGGTATTACGTGAATTTTTTGGAAGCAAAACAGCCATCCCATCCCTACCCAGTGCCTATCCACTATTCCTCCGGACCAGGATGAACATAGGTTTTTCACATTGGATAACATTCTGCAAGTAGCTAAACTACTAATTCTATTAACTAACAATAAAATAGCATGCAAAAAACCTACACCAACTATATCTACGTCTACAAAGTCTAACCCAGAATTCCCTACTAAACACCACACTCAAGTAACTACAGCTCTGAACATTTCCCTAATATTCATGTAAACTAATTGTACCTGACATCTACCTCACTAGTGGTCTCTCAACAAGAAAGTGACCGAAATGATCTTTTGTCAGTGGGACCAGCCTTGCTGTGATCTTTTTGCTTCTTCCCTAAACAACAATTGCAGCAGCTACTTTGCCGTAATCCCCCCATAGGGGGAATCACCGAGGGATATTTACTTCATGATTGGCCTCCTGGTCTGCTTTATGCCTACCTGCCAATTCCTTTAATTCCAAAATTTCTGCAGAAAGCTGTAAAGTCATCCTCGTTGCACCTTAGTGGCCTTGACAGGTTTGTTTTCCCTCCCTACTTGACTTTTCATAAGGATGGGGTTACATTACAAGCCAGTGCTTCCTTCCTTCCAAAGGTGGTATCAGAATCCAGTATCAATCAGTCCATTAATTTGCCACTGTTTTTTCCTGAATTTGCAAACAAAGGTGAATATATGTTGCATTTACTGGATATTCACAGATAATTATGTTTTTATCTACAAAAGAAATCAGAAAGATTGTCTCCTTTGCAGATTTGAAATTGTGTAAACCAGTCGCAAAAGTGACTTTAGCCAGATGGCCGGCTGACTGTATTTCTTTTATATGTAACAAATTGGGTATTACCTTAACTAAACCTGTAAGAGCCCATTTGACTAGCTCCATGGCAGCTTCTTCAGTATTTCTGTCCAGGATTTCCATGGATGACATATGTGCAGCAGCAACTTGGGAAAGTCCTCATACCTTTATCTCTCACTACAAAGTAGATCTGGTCACAAGGGGTAGAGCATCTTTTGGTTCAACTGTGCTCAGGAACATCCTTCCTTAGAGTTCCCCTGGGGTTTTAGGTAGCTGTGGACTCTTTACCATCAGTTTATGACAGAATGAAAATTGACATCAGATAAAGACGTTCTGTATTCACCATGACGTTCCATCTCTGTTGTCCAGTTTCATTCTTCCTCCATGTCTCATCCACCAACCCCATCCTTTGTTTCCACAAACTTCTGAATGAGTGAGATATTATAAGGATACCACTGTCCTTTTAATTGGGCTCCAGATATAGTTTCCTGTTTAGGATACATCCATTTTTAAGTATCTTTTTTATATATACATGTTAATAGATACCAGTTCTGGTAAAATCATTAAACAAGATCTGAGGTATATTAGGGGTTGATGCATTATAGGTAGGGGAGAAGCCCGAGAGCTTTTTGGTTATCACAAGCTTTAGTAACAGCTGAGTCAGATCCGAACCCATCAACATTATGGTGAGTACAAAACAACTTTATTTGGGCCTTGTATCATTTTAGTAAGGTATCTCTGTAGGCATTCTAGTTGTTGCATGTGTCTGGACAGTTACATGCTAAAGGGGGAATTATACTCAATGAATGCCCTAATGATGACTGAGTAAAGGGGGACAGTGATATCCCTAGATCTAGATACAGTTCCTTTGTTTATAAGTTGTGCAATACAGAAATACTTTCTTTGAACAGTAGGCATATGTTGCTTGAAAGCTAGGTCACTAAATTCCCAAATCTGATTAACTGGGTCAACTCTTAGGGGCATATTGTCAGTGTGGTAGTTCCCTGTGGCAAATGACTCCCCAAAGGATAACAATAATGCATTTTTTTTTAGCATTTAGTTTGTCCATGATTTTGGCTTCAGTTATTGATTTAGGGCAAACCTTCCTAAGGGATTGCTAAGTCATTTGGAGATTCAATGACTGCACCTTGCTTGCACTTATCTGCAAACTTTGTCAGAACCAATTGGTATTATTGCTATTTTAATTGTGCAAGAGTTTCTGCTTGCATGGGTTCTTATACAGAAGGTGTCCGAGGATGCTAAAGCTTAAATTTAATCTCTGCTTTGGATAAGGGGATTTTGTTTGGTCCTTGTGCTACTCAGGTTCTCAAATAACTTGATGTAAGAAAAATATTGATTTTGGGGGAGGTCTCAACATTTCTACCCTTCTTTTGTCTGTTGGCAAATAGTCTATTTTAGGCAGTCCAAGCAGTATCAGCACACTTTTTATGAGAAAAAGTGGTTGGAAAGTTCTAATAAAACAAGACCTTACATAAAAAAGCATCCCCACACTGGCAGTCTTTTTAATTTTTAATCTGTGGGGTTAATAGAACCAGTTCCTCCAGATCTCTTAGGAAACTTTTGTTAAGCTGGAAATTTTCCATACCAAAGAAGGAATTATCTTGGAGACCAGTTCTCCACTTATCCTTCCTCTGCCATTTTGGGAAAGTCTAAAGTATGATGTGCTGTGTGTTCAAACCTGGTTACCTTTTAGGTCTCCTCTCCATTTTTTTTTTTTATTGGTAAGATTAGTCTTAAAAAGATTGTCATCACATTCCTATTGCCTCAGAACTTGGCCTTTTTTCTAAGCTCCCTTTGACTGGGTTTCATATCCAGTTCTCTGTATTACCCTGTATCTGCTCTTGGAGTGTACACAGAGTCTAGCCCTTGTGGATTGCCCTTTACAGACTATAAGGGTATACACGTTTTCCTTAATTATACCAATAGCTTGTCATTAGAGTTATTTTCAAAGTGGCAGGAGTGTTGTACTTGGATAAGAAATATTCCTATCAGCCTCTGTTTTCAAGTGAACTTAATAAAATCCAGTTTCTCTCTTTCTTGCAGGATAGTGCTTCTAGGTTACTTTCCATATATTTTTATTGTATTATTTTTATTATTTAACATTTGTTTACTGGGAAAGTCCAACTTGGAATGAAGCCAATTCAAAAAGCTTTTCCTATCTCTGTGACATTTCCTGCAGTCTGTTACATCAAATTTTACATGGGGAATGATATTTATGGGAGTATAATTGCAGAGTCTTTGGAAAAAAATTGATAGTCCTAGACACACACATGTAAAGGAGATGTGGGCAGTTATTTATGCACCATCTGCACCATCATTGGTCCTCTATACCTCATGTAGTGTTTACAAATAAAACCACAAGTTCATCTCTTGGCCATTTTGGCATGTCTGCCCATAGATCTTCTTGTTAAGCCATTATTGAAAGGGTTTTTGCATTTAAATCCACCTAATAAGCAGGTTGAACTTACCTGGAATCTTATTTTTGCATTGCAGAAATTAACCCTGGCTCATTTTAAACCACTTATCAGATGGACTTAAAGTTCATATCTCTGAAAACAATGTTATGCATTGCTCTGAATTGCTAGCTCTTTTGGTGGGTTATTCCATATTTGGTTTTCCATATAGACAGTGTTCACTGAGAGCAAATCTTCCTTTTATCCCTAAAATGTTTCCAGAATTACTTTGAGTCAAGCCATCCATCTCCCTGTTTTCTTTCCAAAACCTAAAAATGAGAGAGAAAGAATTCTTCATACTGTGAATGTGCACAGACAACTGCGGTATTATGTTGACAAAACTAAACCTTTCAGAGTAGTTGAAGAGCTGTTTATTTCTTATGAAGGTAGAAGAAGAAGAAGAAGAAAGTGGCAACTGGTGTCAGAACATTTCTAAATAGTTGTCTCTTGCTATTTCTTGTTGTTGTTCCCACCATGGCAGGCTACTTCCAGGTAAGGTCGACTCATTCTACCAGGTCATTGACTTCTTCTGGCTCTTTGGAAAGGGATGGACTCTAAAAGCATTCTAGAGGCAACTATTTTGTTCTCTGTACATATGTTAAGTAAACACTATAAACTAGATTCCTTTTCCAGGTCTAAAAAAGGTTTTGCTTGGACCACTCTCCAAGGGTCTCCTGGACCCACAGTCTTCCACCTTTCAATCTTTAAAAGCTGAGTTAATCTGCCTGTATAGCTAAAGCAAGTGCAGCAGTGATTTAATGAATGAACATAGTGCAGTTATATAAGCAAACTTACTGTAACAGTAGATGTTCGAATGAGTCACTGCCACACTAGCCGCTTCCTCTCTTCATCCCTCTAATTTTCTATGTTCCATTTTCAGGATGAAGACCTTTATATTTATACCTAACATTACCTTTTTATCAGGACCATAGCCTCTCTTTTTTCAGTTGGCATGAAAGTCCTGAAGATTTTAACACCCAGACTGCTCTTTTTCTCCCTTAGGATCTTGTGCACCAGCAATCTGGGCATATGTGTGGGAGGCAGCCCAAGGTTTGGAAAGTTGCCTGAATGTTATATCCTTGGCAAAATATAACTCAAATAGCTAAGCCTTTTTCAGCAGCATTTATTTGAGCATCTACTGTTATAGTAAGTTTACTTACACAGCTATACTATCTGTGTTTGTATATGTATCTATGTGAGTATGCGGTGTGGTGTGTGTATGTACACACAGGCACACACATGCACATACTCTGCTACATACTGCATACTGTCAAGCATTTGTTAAAATTCTATCCATGTAACTAACTACTGTAACCATGCACCATTTATCATGCTAATGCAGAAAACACTTAAAAGTTGCACACAACATTCATAAAAAATACACTCTCAAACACCATATAAACAACTCCACCCACCTAAAATTCAAAGCCTGATAGAGGAAATTAAAAAAAAAATAGACCAAAAAAGTTAGAACAAGATAGTAAATGTTAAAGAAACTCATAACTGGAGCTAGACAATCGTAAAATTGCATTCCTGGCAAACCATGCCTAAACATATTAAATAAAATTTAACATTAAAGTAGCTAAAACACAAAATTAATGAAACATCTGACAAATATTAATGTAACCCTTGCATCATAAAACTATTTTAAAACCACTTTAAATATTAAAGATTTAAAATATGCAACAAGAAGAACATTAGGAAATTATACATAAGACAGTCCATATGCAAACCACATAAACTCTGTTCAGAAAATACTTTCACTAGTTGCTATCCAGTACTGATCTATGTAGAACAGTTAGTGTTTTAAAGGCATTGCCTCCTTTCCTGCAGCAACATTAAAATGCATCCATTTTAAAAGCAGTTTGCCAGTCCATGAGTCTCCCAAATGGTACTTTGACTATTACTAGCTTTGAGTCAGATAAGCACTGGGTTTCCATGAGAGCTCATTCCTTGGTGAACTTTCAATGTCTGCAGCCCTTTATAGAGGTTTTAGTCTCAAGTATATGCAAAGCAGGAATTTTATTTGAAATACTTGTTTAAAAACATTACAAGCTTGGTCTTGTGTCCAAGGCCTGGGGTGCTTTTTGTTACAGCTTTTACTTGAAGCATATTAGACAGGGTTCCACCCATTCTTAAAGATGTATAGCACTGTATTTGACTGAAATTAGTTGGAATAATTGCAGCTTAGCAAATGTAAAATGACTGGGCTGCAATGATTTGTTTACTTTAAGGTCAAACAGTCATATATGAAAAACAAGATAGAACTTCTTCCTCACCTTACCTACTATCAGGGTAGTATAGGATTGCACCAATCATGACAGTAGCTTGAAGTCAGGCAACAGTAGTGACTGAAACAAAAGGCACCCCTATCTAAGCCTGTTTGAAGTGAGAGTGGTGTAGAGCACAGAGAATTACTGAGTACAGTAGCTTTCATACTTAGGGGGAAAAAACTTTAACCACAGTTGTCAACTAAATACCCAAGGTTATGGGTATATCATAGAGGTAATACCATCTCAAGGTCAGTGAATGTGCTTTAACAGGGAAATTATGCTAAATATCTTTCTAAATTTCTATCATTAAAGACAAGAGATGATCCACACTGGATCTTTTCTTGATGAAACCTGCCTGCTGCAGACTGATGATTGTAGGGGGAAGAGGTCAAAGTCTAGCAGAAAGGGTCCTCACATGTAATGTAGCTTAACTATTTATAAAGGAAATAGTCTTTAGTACCCAGTCATACCAGAATTCTTACTAAGTTTAGGTAAAACTATTATCAAGAATAATATGAATGAATTTAAAATTGCTTCCGTGGATTGAATGGTTTGAAGTAATTTAGTCACTATGGACAACAGAAGAAATTGTAAGAAAATATCAGGACCTAGTTCTTCACCATGGGATGGGGGTGGGGGTTGTTTTATAGTGTTCAATAGCTTGTGCATGGAGATATAGTTCATAAAAGCAACTGCTTTTTGATGTGGAGAGTTTGGATGATTCAGGAAGAAATGAGAGGCAGTACCATGGAGCTGGTCCCACAATTCTGTCGTCATCTGCTCAATTCAGTGGATAATGGGAACCACATACAACTTTGAATAGAAGTCATAACAGGCTGTATTAATATTTTGCAGATTCATTGCTTGTTTATCTTGATATTTAATTTCAACAGTTGTTCTAAACATTGTCTTTTCTTTAACATGTAAGCTAGAAAACCACCTGTCTTGCATTTGTGGACTTAGAACAGTGTCACAGCATGCCTGAGGTACAAGCAAACAAATGTGCATGCATTATATGATTTGTTCTGAACCCTGTCGACTGCATCATAGGTGATATTTTTAATTCCGTGCTTTTTAGCTGCCTATTTGTTCTTGTGTTCATATTTAGGAACATATGCCTGTTATCAAAATGTTCCTGTTATGTAATATTTAGCATCTGGGTCAAGCGATAAAAAGAAAAAAAAAAAACCTCATTATTGGTACCGTGTAGAGCCTACATGGAATGTATCTGTGTACATGGCCACGGTCCCCCCTCGGCAGTGTCCCATGCATATTAATGATGATACGCAGCTGAGGGAGAGCATAGGAACAGGGATATTGAATCAGTGTAGGGAGATGTATAGAGGCTACTCGTGGTTGTGGATGCCTGGTCAGATGTTATGTACAGGGTGAGGCTCCCCCGTAATGCATCCTACCACTCCTGAAATGCTGTGAATTGTGTTAAATGTGTACTGTATGAGTAGTATTGTTTAATTTTTTTTCTGTTTATTTGCACAGCTTGGAGCTCAGCAATGCCAAGCCTGCACTTACATATAGACAGCTGATACCTACTACACATCTAAAAATAGAAACCGGGTGTAATCAATTATCATAATTAATTATTTTCTTTTTGTTGTAATTTTTATTTGTTCTGTAACTGACAGTTGTGTGGCATGGCACAGAGCACCGCAGAGCCAAGCACAGCTTATACATTCATAGCTGACACCTGTCAGACATCTAATAATAGAAACCGGATATAATAGGTTTGTTTACACGTGTTTGAGCAGTGCAGTGCTCAGCAATGCTAACAGGTAGCCTAGTAGTATATGTAAAGGTATACGAGTTTTCATAATATCCAAGTTGCTAAATGGGTAGAGTTAAGGCTGTATGTTTAGTAGGTCCTGGGTTTGAGACCATAGCAGGCAGAACATGTCTGTAATGTAATGTACAATTTTTGTTTAATTTAATAAAATTGTGAAATATGGCACTGCTGCTCTCTGCTAAGCTTTGCTCAACCATGCTGAACACTGCATAAACATGCTAATGCTACCAGTGTTTGCGTGGTGCTAATCTTTGCTAAAACCACAGTTGTGCAAGTTTTCATGCTGCTCAGCTGGTTTGCACTTTGCTAAGTGATGCAGCGCTTTTTTTAATGTTACTCAATGACGTATAAGGGCAGGGAAAACAGCCTGCATTAAGCACAATGGGCACCATTCATTGGAGTTTAATCGACTGTTGATATGGCAGGTGGTGCTGGTGAAGGTGCACGCTTTCGGGTGCAGAAGTGTGATACGCAGGAGTCCAGGTTCATGGTTGGGCTCCTGGTAAAACATGAACCCAGACTGCTGCAGGGCAGTTTCCAGGGCTAGGAGTGTAAGGCAGAGGCTTGTATAGGTTGTCTAACGAACTTGCCATTGCTACTGGTATCCCACACACAGGTGAGCAGTGTCATCACCATTACGATGACCTGAAAAGGAGAAAGGGGGAACCTTCGACACCTGGGTCCAAGAAGCAAAGTTGTAAATTCCTCACAAGTATGTAAGTATGTTTTCCACTGTCATACCAAAATTTAAGCTGAATGTCTGCAAAACTGGTATGCATAGTGGTGTGCTTCTCTCCCAACAGCTACAGCTGAGAGGGCTTGCAATGTCGAGTCTCATGCCGGGTACCTGGCAAGGTTGCGCCGTGAGTGTGGTAAGTACAGATTTTAGTATGCTAACTGTAGTGCAATGAGCAAGAAAGAGTAAAGCATGTATTGCAATAAAGTATACACAAAAAAAAACAGTAGTGCAATAAATGGGCAATTAGAGCTGTAGTGCAATAAACAGTAACAACTGTGGTTCTATAAACAATAAGCAACAACAATAACAGTAAGCAAAATGGTGTACAGCAGGATTGTGTTGTCATAACCATTACAATACAGCTGTATGCATTGATTGTGTATGGTAAGGTTGCTACAGTCAAGTGCAACACTGTAATAGCTGTAGAATGCAAAACTAATGGCCTGCAAACTGTATTGTTTAAATCATAGCACTGTCCAAGGTTGTCTCCAGGTCAGTATTGATCAGAGAACGCTCTATGTTCCTCCTACTCTAGGTAATAAAGGTATATGGGTGAGGTAGCCCATTCCATCGGCAGATATTGTTTATGGACTTCACAGATATTTCAAAGCAGTAGCAATAAAGACTGTTCACCAGCATTGTTGATTCTAAAATAAAGCTGTTTTAATATATGCATTACTGTTGTATTCCATGCATGTATGTTCTACTGTCACTGCAGTCAATTATAATACTGTAATATTTGTCGAGTGCAAAAAGAATGTCCTGTAACTTATATTGCTCAACTCATAGTATGGTTCAAGGTTGTCTCCAGCCCACTACCAATCACATAATGCTCACACTTTCTCTCTTCCCAGGAACAAAATGTATATGGGTGAGTTAGCCCATGTATTGAGCAGATATTGTGCTTAGATTTCACAGAATTTTAAAATCAGTACCAATAAAGTGTACACCAATGCTGTTGATTCATAAATAAATCTGTCTACTTCCAGTGTGGCTGTATTCCTTGCATGTCTGTAGTAAGTTGCTGCAGTCAATTATTACATGATTTGCAGATGTCCCCTGCAGTCACAGCTATTGGGTTCTATTCCCATGCTTGTCAACTAAGCCATGACAGCTGTCTAGTTTATGTACTGTACACAAACATGCCTCTCAAGTGTCATGATTTCTTGTACTGTAATTAAAACTGCGTAATCTGTCTGTCAAAGGATTACCCAAGAAAGACTACGTAGAATGCACTGTATTAAAAAATCCGCTTATAAAACATCTTAGTAATAAGTCCACATTATGTGAAACTGTTCTGTGTAGTTGTGTACCTGCATTTGTCATTGCTTGGCCCATACTGACCCACGCTAACAACTTGAGAGGTATGTACGTGCTACAGCAGCTATAGGAGACTTGTAGTCACCGTACCAAAAATTGACACAAAACACCTGTACACCATATATTATCAGTGTTTTCAGGAAGATAATCTGCAATGTCACTAACGGAATTTTTTTTCTCTCCCCACCCCTTATCTGCAGTTATTTATTATTGTTATGTATTATTATGATTTAATATTAACATAATTTGTTTAACTTTATTTTGGAAAAAGTGGTTGGCTATTGTGTTATTCTGATGCAGTATTAACATATTTTGTTGAACTGTTTCGTTGGCCATATGCTTTAATTCTTACAGGCATGCTATTACCATACTGACTGTTATGTTATTTCATGTTGGGTTACACATAATATGCATGAATAAGTATTTGGGTTAATTAACATGATGATCCATTCTGTTAATACTAGCAATGGTTTGGATATACTAACTATAACTTATTGCTATACCTTATTTACCACAGCACATCAAGGTAGGCTGATCCCCCTATCTTGTTTCAGCCAGCCATGGCACCGGGTTTCAGCACATCTGAGACTCAGACCTATGGTGCCCCTGCACTACCTGTGGTGTCGGATAGTACAGGCCCACTGGACAGGGACAGGCCCCCCTCTGGGAGTGGTGGTGGAGAGGTAGTTGTCACCTGGGCTGAGCTGCCAGTCTTGGTGCTCAGGATAGTTTACAGTATGTTTGACCACCGCCTGCACCGGATTAAGGACATGCTGGTCATCCTGGTGGGGCAGTGAAGAAGCAGTGCCGACAGTCCCATGGGTGGGGATGTGAGTCACGCTGCCCCTTGTGAATGCACATGGGTCTTGGGTTCCACAACATCCTCCCTATCCAAGGTGCTTACTCTCCTCATGTGTCACACACTGCCCGGTCTGCTGTCTTGTCTGTCTGCAAATTCATCCTCACCTACCCAACTTACCTCCCCGACACATGCCTCTATCCCTTCCCTAACAGTCCACTCTCACCTTAATAAAAAAATAAATAAATAAAGGGCACCTACCCCCCCAAAAAAAATTGTCCCATACATAACTCTCCATTTCGCCCACTAGGCACATGTAATTTGGTCCAATTGGCTTAACAGCGCACTTATGTTGACCTCATCCCTCTATCTGGGTTGAGCGTTCAAATCCATGTATAAATTCTGTCAAAATGCACAGTTGTTGCTGTACAAGAAATGGATATATATGGTTCTTCCCTACACCCTTCCTACACATCCTTACCAGCCTGCCACTATGTTTTCCCCACTGCTTACACCCCATTTCACCACCTTCTTATCTCTCCATTTGTCTTTTCTTTATATTTTTTTAGCGTGATGCTGCACAACGGGCCAAGTTGCACTGCTTGGCTAAGCTCAGCTAAATAGAGCTATATTGATTATTATGTGTGTCCTTAAAAGTCTATTAGATATCTACAAAATAAACACATGTCCCATGTTTCAAACCTAAGACCCTGCATTAACTTGCCATGCCTTGCACCTCTTACTTAAACAGGTGCTTTAAAAAAACATAGTAATTGCCAGTTACATCTTTAAGTGCATTTCAGCAGAGCTGCACACAATACTGTGCAACCTTGAGTAAAACTTAATGGACAAAATGTGAGTGTTCCTGGGACTCTGGTACAATAGTACACCACTACAAAGCCAAAGACATAATAATAGATATAAGGGAGGCCTCTGATAGCAGGTAAATGTGCTTTTTTATCAGCAACATGTAAAAAGGCACCTGCTAAGGCATTAATGGAAAAATACATGTGCAGTTGGGACCCTGGTGCAGAAATACATCCATATAAAGCCTTGCACATAGTGATGGATTTATAACATGATTGTCAGAGCCTGTAGGTGTGCACATACGTCTTGCAAATGCAACTGCTGCAGCAGTGACTCAGCAGCTCAGTCTGTTAAATGCCTCGTAAACAGTACATTTTTGCCACACAGTTCTGGGTTCAAATCCAGTGGTGTGTAGCACTGAATTGTCAGTATTATGAAGCCATCAATTAATGACAGAGTCATGCACTTTTTATCCATACAATGCTTGTCAAATAAATTGACTGCTTTTAACTGATGAAAGTCACAGGCCTGCAGGTAGAACACACTTCACATATTCCTGTAGCAAATGTATATGTGCATAAATTGTCATGTCATACAGCAATATGCATTCACTGAGAATGTTAACTGAGGTACTGCAAATGAGGGCCACTAATATCAGAGTGCACCACACAATCCATTCAGAGTCACAGTGCAGATTACCACAGCTGAACAATGAACATACCCCATTTGAAATCCCTGCTTGTAACAAAGACTGCCCTCATACACACTGCAAATTATTATCAGACTGTAATACATGGCCTGGCAGTTGACTAAATGGTGGACATATTCACATATATACCCCGCCATGGTCAAGGACACACCGACCATGTTGCCTAGTACTATGTTAATGATACCATTGCCTAACATACATACCTTAAACGAGTTCCCTTCAGAATGTCAAAATACTGAAACCTCAAATTTCATATGGTTGAGACCAAATGATAAAAGTTTCAGTATTTTGAAATTCTAAATGGAGATCTGCATACACCACGGAATGGAAGAGTTCCCTTTTCCTCACTGTAGTGCAATCTTGGAGTTGGTATATTTATGTATCAGGGGTGTGGGGGGGTGCAGGGGGGCTTGACCCCTCCATAATCATTTTACTAGTTCTTTTTTTTGGGAGGAGGGTTGTTTTGGAATTTCGATATTCTAAAACATCGATCATATAGTCTCTATCATATGACATTCAATGCTTCAGAATTTCGAGATTCCGAAGTGAATCTCCTTAAACACATGCTGTCATTGGATTGGAGAGGGTAATCTCACTCTGGGCCTGGCTCTACAACAAGGTTGACACAGCTCACACAGTTACTCCTACAGCTTGTTGTCCTCCAAAGTGTTCACACTGTCTGCCTATGTCTATTGCCTGCAACAGTAGCTGCAGCCTGTAACACACCCTTTTCTATGTAAAGGTGTCTGCTGCCTGCAGACCTACCCTCTGCAATGATGTAGTCTCCACACAGCAGTAATGTCTAGCACAACATATCAGAACAAGGCCCTAATCTACATGAAGGCCTTATATATTCTACAGTGGTTTCATGTCACTGGCTGATGATAGTGCAAAACAGCTGTGTTAGCTGCAATTATCATTTCAGAACCACAGACTGATTTAGAGTAATCATCTGCTGATGGGAAGCATGTTTAAAAGGCAAGCAACTGGCTATGGGGAACCATTCTGTTTGTGACCTTCCACTCACAGAGCATGTCTTTGTGCCAACTATACTATCATCACATATCAGCAGAGGAGTACTGCACTCCATGAGGTATGGAACTGTTTTTGTGTACAACAGGTTGCAGATGGATGTATAGACTTACAGGGAATAGGGATTACAGCATAAGCCTGTCTTACACCTGTGATAATGACATGTCAATGATCTCCTGCTGTCTTACACCTTCACAGGACATACAAAACATCAAGGGTGCACTGTCGTTTGTCATTGTGGCACATTGGTCTCGTTGGACTGTCCCTTTGTAGTGGTTGTAATAGCACAATGCTAGTCGTATGGCATTGTCCGTATGAGCACACCACAGTACACCTGAGTGTTGGATGTATGATAATACAGTAGTAGCTGTCATGGCATGCATGGGAATACTTGTCTGTTGCTACTATCTCAGTTGTATCCACACACTTTGTTGCATACTTTGGAGTATGACGTGTGAGCAAGCAGTCGGTAGTGCCAACCAGTTTGGCCTTGCTGTGTCTGTACATAGTGTACATCCACATATGTGATCTTGTAATGTGTTCCCCTTTTGTTGTCTTTCAGGAATTATGTACTGTAGATCCCATGCACCTTTCTTGGATCCAGAGAATGAAATTATACTGGAAGGACTAAGGCAACATCATTACATCCTACTACCCAGGGGGAGACAAAGCAGCAAACAGTGGGCTGCATTGTGGGCAGACCTTATACGTAATATAAATGGCACTGGCCAGCAGGGCATGACATATGAGCAGGTTCGACACCGGGCAACTGACATGATAAATGCTGCATGATGAAGGGCAACAGATGTAGCCAGAGATTGTGCTGTTACTGGTGGAGGGACTGCAGTGGAACAACCACTCTTGGCCACTGAGGAATTCCTGGTGATCCTAGACGCACACAATAGCTCCCAGGCATTCATCATACCATACATTGTGGAGGTGGGTGCTACTGTTTCCACAGCTGAGGAGTGTGCAGGTAAACTTATTGTGAACAGCACTGTAATACTGTAGCAGTCAGTGTGTCAGGCTGTAGATACTTTTATGTGGGTGCCAGGTCTTTCTCCTTTGGGGAGGTTAACCTCAGATGTTAAGTTGTCAAACTCGCCTTCATTCTTGCTGGATGGGTTCTGAGCCAATCCTCGGCTCCGACTCGGCACTTGCTAAGCTCGAGAGCTAATTTTACCAGCTCGAGGCAACCCTGTATCCCATGATGCAAGGCATGACTACCTCAGATCTCGTTTGCCGCTTCGCGAAGAGGTCTCCTTTTACCAGCTCAGGTAAAGTTTTGGATTTATACTATAGTTAGTCAGAGAAAATTTTCCCCTTTTTTCCAGTTTTCAATTCTAGTTAGTTAGTGTTTTTATATATATATATATATATATATATATATATATATATATATATATATATATATATATATCTTTTGCCCTATATTCCCTTTTCTGCCTTATACAGGGATAGTTTTTCCTCCCTTCAGGCCTTAAGCCTCCCTTCCATTTATTTTCTGTCAGGGTGAGTGTCTGTGTTTTTCAGTTTCCCCTTTTTTCTCTTTAGATAACTGTGTGACTGGTGTGTGTCTGTGTGTGTTTTGGCATACTATTGTCAAAGGAAGTGAAGGTCTCAGGCTTCAAGAAGTGTGACTCGTGCTGTCAGAAAATGCCTCTGACAGACGGTCACACTTCTTGTGTGTACTGCCTGGGGCCTTTACACCTGCAGGACTCCTGTGCTATTTGTCACTCCTTTAGCCAGAGAGTCCTGCAGGAACGTAGAAACAAGCTAATTCTATGTGGTTTGTTGAATCCAGAGGGTTCCCCGACTAAGACTGTGTCGGCTAAGCCCTCTAAGCCACCTAAAGCCCAGGCTGTGGTGCTTAAGCCTTTGGCAGTGGCTCTGACTCCTTTGGAGTCGAGATCGGCTCCGGCTGGAGCCGATCTTTCCACATTGGAGGTAGTGGTATCGGCTCCGTCTGGCTCCGATACACTGGTACCTATGACTATGTCGGCTCCGGCCAGAGCCGACGTCTCTTTAACCAGCACTGGAGCCGATAAGCTGTCGGCTCCATCTGGAACCGAAGGGTCTTCGGCTCCGATGGCTCCGTCCAAGAAGAGATCTCGGTCTCCTTCCCTGGAGTCGATTCGCTCGGCTCTGGGATCTCCTCTACTTTCGGAGCGGAGCCATCGGAGCCGATCTTCAAGGTCGTCCAGGCTGTCAGACCATGACTTGGAGAGGGTGGTAAGTAGACTGTTGAAGTCACAGGCACTGGCCCAAATGCTCCATAACCCGTCTCAGCAGACGAATGCTATTTCTCATCCCCCTGAAATTCCTCTTCCGACTCTCCTTCAGAGTTCGGAGCCGGAGCTTCTCGGAATGGTGACCGTGGGTGCGCCGGAGCCGACACTCCCCCTGTCGGCTCCATCGTCTTCGACTCTGATTTCCTCCATGAGGCCTTCCTTGGAGGGATCTGGTCGTCGGGTCTCCCTTGTCGGCTCCCAGGGGGCGAGTGACATCGGACCCTTGTCCGACCCCGCCCTCCCTCTTGGAGCTTCGGCATTGGTGAGCTCGGCACCGACATCGGCCTTGGAGCCTTCTCTTTTGGTGGGACCGGGGATTCCTGTCTCTTCGGAGCGGGAGTCTTCTGGCCTCCCTGGGAGGGGAGCCTTCGAGGTGATGAGGAGTGTTCTAGCCCTGGAGCTGAGTCAACGGTCTGTTCAATTAGCTCCTCCCTCTTCGGTGCCTGTTGATGTCTCTTGCCATTCTCTTGCTCCCGGACCCAGAGATCCATCGCCCCAGGTTTCCCCATTGGGAAGAACTTCCTCTTCCGAGGTTTCTCCTGATCCTGCTGGAGAACCCCCGCGTAAGAGGACGTGCAAGAGGAAGCACACAGACTCCCCCGAGTCTACGACATCAGATACCGACTTAGATGAGTCGGAGGATTCCCCACGGTCCCCCTGTAAGGATGTCTCCTTCTCAGACATCCTGGAACTCCTTAAGCAAAGGGGGAACTGGCCTTCCATTAATCCCTCCGAGGATGAGTCGGTATACCTGGAGGCTTTTGGAACTCGACCCTCCACCTCCTGGGTGTCTCCGCCTTTCGACCCACTCATGCAAGTGGTGGCTCGGAAGGCGTGGGCGGCCCCGGATTCTGTGGAACCAGTCCCCAGGAGGCCTTCTAAATTCATCACGGCCCCTTCAGACAAACAGTTTCTTACCAAGGGTGTCCCCGTTGATGCCATGGTGGTGGCGGCGGCCACCAAGAAGGAACTTGCTGATCCTTCTGTACCTGTCCATCCTCCTAACAAGGACTCTAGGACCATGGATAGGTACGGTAAGTGGATGTTTTCTTCAGTGACCTTTGCTATGCGTTCGCTGAACTATCTATGTCACTTTACCAGGCTTCAGAGAGACATTCTCAAGGAACTAGGTGAGGTGGTTCAGCATCCGTCAGCTGCTGGGGCTCAAGAAAAGATTGCCTCACAGCTAGGAATCCTAAATTCTATAACTAACTCCTCCATGCGGCTCATTTCTTATGCAGCCGATGGAGCGAGTAGAGCCGCAGGCACAGGAGTGGCACTTAGGCGTCAGGCCTGGATGCGGTTTTGTAATTTTGCAGATCCCTTTAAGGCGTCCTTCACTAATACTCCCTTCGATGGTTCGGCTTTGTTCGGGCCTCAGGTGAAGGACACATTGACCAGGTGTGAGCAAAATGGCAAGACTCTTTCTGCCATAGGAGTCCATTTCTCCACCCCTTCAAGACCCTATCCAAAAGGTATGAAGGGTGGGAAAATGTGGTTTCGTAAATCTCAGGGAGTCACACCGGATACATGTGGTCAGTTTACCCCCAGAGGCAGAGGGGGTAATAACAATAGACGCCGCCCTAGGGGCAGAGGGGGTCCGCAGAATCAGGGTAGCAGGGAGCCTCTCTCTGATAAACCCTTCCAGCATCCCTGAGGTGTTGCCTGACTGTCCACCCTTGGAGGCAGTCGGGGGAAGATTGTCGCTGTACCCAATAGCCTGGCGTTCCCTCTCTCAAGACAAATGGGTACAGTCGATCATATCCGAGGGCTACAGTATCCATTTCGAGAGATATCCCATTCCTCATCAATCCCTTCCAGACGTTTCACCCGGTCTAAGGGAATTGGCAAAGCTGGAGGTATCAAAGCTCCTAGCAAAAAGAGCCATCCAACTAGTGCCAGCAGACCAAGTAGGATCCGGCATCTACTCAAGATTCTTTTTGGTCCCCAAAAGGACGGGAGATTGGAGACCAATTTTAGACCTCAGCAAACTAAACAAGTTTGTCAAGCAGGCAAGATTCCGGATGGTCACGCTTCAGTCCATTCTACCCTTTTTGGGCAAGGACAACTGGATGTGCTCAATAGACCTTCAGGATGCGTACTATCACATAAAAATTCACAGGCGCTCCAGAAGGTTTCTCCTCTTTCGGCTGGGGACCAGTCATTTTCAATTCAGAGCCCTGCCCTTTGGCCTCACTACAGCCCCCAGAGTGTTTACCAAATGTATAGCAGTGGTCACGGCTCATCTGAGACGTCAAGGATTCCAGGTGTTTCCATACCTAGACGACTGGCTCCTCTCTGCCACCACCAGGCATCAACTTCTCAAGGCCAGAGACTACACTCTTCACACCTGCAACCAATTGGGGATTTCTGTAAACTTCGAAAAATCTTCTCTGTTGCCTTGCCAATCTATTACCTTTATAGGCGCAGAATTAGACACTGTCAGTATGTCAGCGAGACTCACAAACCAAAGAATTCTGGACATCCAAAAGTACGTTCAGATCATATTACTCAGCAAGAGGATCAGGGCCAGATTTGTCCTGAAGGTTCTAGGTCTTATGGCTGCGGCCATCGTACTACTGCCGTTAGCCCGCTTCCACATGCGTCTTCTGCAGTGGATGTTGTTCACCCAGTGGTCATTCCAGCAGCTCCCCATGCGACATGAGATATTCGTGACACAATCGTGCAAGAGTCATCTAACCTGGTGGATGTCTTCTCCGCAACTCCATCAGGGCCGACTGTTTGTTCCCCCAGTTCCGGTTGCCACAGTCACTTCGGATGCCTCTTTGATCGGGTGGAGGGGGCATTATCAGGGCAGGATGGTCCATGGGACTTGGCAACCCATAGAATACCATCTGCACATAAATGTCCTAGAGATGAGAGCAGTGCTTTTAACGTTGCAAGCCCTCAGTGACTTTCTTCCTTTAGGGACTATTGCAGTTCAGACAGACAACATGTCCGTAGTCTGGTATATCAACAAGCAGGGCGGGACCAGGTCCTATCCACTATGTCGAGAAGCTCTCAGACTTTGGCAGTGGGCAATCTCCTCTCATCGGTTTCTGATAGCAACGCATATCCCCGGGAAATCCAACCTCTTAGCGGACAGGCTGAGCAGAGCTATTCTCATGCTACACGAGTGGTCTCTCAAACAATCGGTAGTGGACGAGATTTTTCAGAAGTGGGGTGTCCCTTGCTGCGACCTTTTTGCTACACCCCAAAACAGCAAATGCCCAGACTTCTTCACTCTCTTTCCTCTACCAGGCCATCCCCCGAGAGACGCTCTAACCCAGGATTGGCCCCGGGGACTTCTTTATGCTTTTCCTCCATTCTCACTGATACCTCAAGTAATTCAGAAAGCTACCGTATTGAGAGCCAAGTTGATTCTCATTGCCCCTTACTAGCCTCGACAAATTTGGTTTCCGTCCCTGCATCGTCATCTCTTGGTGCAGCCTTGGCATCTGGACCCAGTTCCAGATCTTCTGACCCACCATTCGGGTCAACTGCACCGGTCTATTCCTTCGCTCAACCTCACTGCTTAGTTGCTCCACTTCCTTCCTTAGCCAGGCTTCCTATGATCTCTGACCCTGTTAGAGAGATCATAGCAGCTTCTCTAAAGTCCTCTACCAGAAGGATTTATGCTAGTAAATGGCAATGTTTTTCCTTCTGGGCAAAGTCTAGAGACATAGATCCCTTTACTGCTCCAGTGCATTCAGTCTTGGAGTTCTTAGCTGAGATTTTTCAATCAGGTTCTTCTCCCTCTACAGTGAAGGTTCAATTGGCAGCAATCTCAAATTTTCATGTTGGCTTAGTGGATCAAAACATTATGTCTCACAAGCTTTGCAAAGCCTTTCTGAGAGGGATATTTCTCCTAAAACCTCCTATCAAAGATCCCCCTCTGCAATGGGATTAGAATTTAATGCTGGCATCCTTGATACTACCCCCCTTTGAACCGGCTGCTACATGCTCATTAAAACTTCTTTCCTGGAAGACAATTTTTCTGGTTGCTGTTACTTCAGCCAGAAGGGTGTCTGAACTTCAGGCTCTCTGTGTCCGTTCCCCATACTTGGTTTTCCACAAAGATAGGGTATCTTTAAGAACTAATCCATCTTTTTTGCCCAAGGTTGCTTCCCAGATGAATATCAACCAATCTATTGATTTGCCAGTTTTTTCCCCTAATTATTCTAACAAAGCTGAACAAAAACTTCATTGTTTGGATGTCCATCGTCAACTCAGGTATTACTTGGACAGAACTAAACAATTCAGGAAATCTGATCAACTGTTTCTTTCTTATGCAGAAAACAGGAAAGGTCTTCCGGTCTCCAAAGTGACCTTATCCAGATGGCTGTCTTCTATCATTTCTTATGTTTATCTTCTTAGGGGCAAGCAACTGCCCTCTAAACCAAAAGCACATTCTACCAGGAGCCTAGACACTTCCACAGCTTTTCAGGATAGGCTACCTATTGACACCATTTGTGCGGCAGCCACTTGGGCCACTCCTCACACCTTTGTTTCTCATTACAAATTGGACTTGGCCTCCAGGGACAGGGCTAGGTTTGGTTCCACAGTTCTCAAGAGTCTGTTCCATTGAGCCACCCAGGATAGAGGTGCTAGGGACGCGGTCCCATCCAGCAAGAATGAAGGTGAGTTTGACAACTTAACATTTAGAAGTTATGTACCTACCATAACGTTCCATGTTAGTTGTCTTCTCTCGCCTTCTTTCTTGCGTCCCTCCCTCCTTCCCCCTAGCCTGGACAGACCTTGCAGTTGTACTCCTTTCTGGGTATGGTTCACTCTTTCCATAGGCTCCCAGTAGGAAGTGTCACTACTCTTAGTGTTTATTGGCCTTGTTTCTTTCCACATTTAGTTTCTCTTCTTCCTTTATGGGAAGAAGTTTTTCTGGCAGGGTTTTTTCATAGCTACCAAACGAGATCTGAGGTAGTCACGCCTTGCATCATGGGATATAGGGTTGCCTCGAGCTGGTAAATTTAGCTCTCGAGCTTAGCAAGTGCCGAGTCGGAGCCGAGGATCGGCTCCAAACCCATCCAGCAAGAAAGAAGGCGAGAGAAGACAACTAAAATGGAATGTTATGGTAGGTACATAACTTCTAATTATACACTCATACTCAGAATGTGACCATTATAACAAATAACACATTAGCTATTCTAAATGTGAGCTATATGCACATATTAACTTGTGCCACAACATGCAGAGGTACTGACATTACCCCACACTCAACTTTTCACAGGTCCGTCAGGTATTACCCAAGGCCGTGGTCCTGCTCCTGGTAAGCCTGACACTGGTTTTGTTGAGGAACATTTATATTCTAGTACGGTTAAGGGCCAGAGTAATGCCCTATGTAAACATAATTTTGTGTGTAAATGGTGTAAAATGTTTATAAATTCCATTCTGGAACAGGTACCTAAGGATCTTGGAGGAGGAAGTCACAGGAGTGTATTTCAACATACAGATACATTTTAGCAGTTACAGTTAAGAGCAGATAAGGCTCCTGGTTTAAATAAGGCAAGGAATCTAAAATTCCTTTTAAACAACAAGTTGAAGGGACATACATTAGACACTGACGTGTATTTCCATATATGTTATGATAGTTGTACATACTGATTAAAAAGTAAATATTACTGGTCATGTTTTACTTGATTTACTTCAAGTGATTGTTATAAAGGTCTTGAGTTGAATTTGTATTTTTTTCCAAGGAAGTGTTTTGTGGATGAAAGTGGAGAAAGTTGTTTTACCACTAATCCACTTGTGGGTCTTCATTATTATGAGTCTTTTAGGATTTTTTTCGTACACAATAGTGCAGGTATTAATGTACTTATTTTTTCATTCCTATTGCAGGTGACCGTGGGGGTTGGTGTCTGTCCCTTACACAAATTTTTTATTATGGCATGGACAGTTTTTAATATTACATTTTTTAAGTTCAATACACGAACGTTTGAGAGTGTTTTTAGATTTTAATGAATATGGAAATTGAATAATTAATTAATTACTTAATGAACTCATTAATTGTTTTTGTATTTATATGCTGCTTGTTTCACCACACTCTGATGAAGTCATTTGGACGAAACCTAGGTCAGCTGTGGTGAAGTTTGTGAGTCTTTGTTGGATTAAAGCATCTTTTGGGTGAGCTTCTGCCTCCGTGATAATTTTTTCTTCAAGTACAATTTTTGGTTCCTTGGTTTGTGATCGTGGTTGGTATATATGGAGGAAGATAGCTCCCCTGTTAACATCCAGGTGCTTTTACAACAGATTCAGGAGCAACTTCGGGAACACACTGTATTAATTCACAAATTGAGTGAATCCAAACAGAGCAGTGTACCAGCTTCTTCTAACGAATATAGTTTGGGACTTCCTTTAACTCAAGTCACCCCTGTGGTTCACTCGTCAGGGACTGATGTTGTGGTTGAAGGGTATACTCCAGGTCAGCGACATAATTGTGATTCACGGCCCAATAAGACCGGTGAAATTAATGTATCCAAATTTCGTGGAAGTTGGGCAACTAATTCATATACTTTTCAACAAGATAGTGGCCCTGCACCAGTAAAATATGTTCCTGTTATCAATAAACCTATGGCTATGCTTTTAAAAGACTTTGAGAGAATACTCTTTAAATTGAAAAGAACGCAACTGGAAACTAGTTATCTGAATAGGAACATTGAACTAAGACTTGTACCGAAAGGTTTACGTGTATGGCGGTATCCGAATGGGTGCGAAAACAACAAAGAAATGATCAAGGAATTGCACCACTTGTTTGATTCCACTGGGGTGCATATCATGGAATTAATGGTTAAGTACAACAATATTAAAACTGAGAAGTTGATTACTGAGCTGGACACGCTCAATTCCAAAATCACACAAGATTTGGTATTTGACCAGTATTATACCAACTACGTGAATATCATCAAAGATGTAGATCAGTGTTGTGATGTGATATATAATAAAAAATGTGACAAACTTCATAGAGACTAATATATATAAATCCGGGTTTGTTTACCCCTATGACAAAAAGGAAAGAGTTAAATCTACACAAAAAATTAATGCAGCCAATCAAAGCGTAAGCTCTGTGGGTGTAATGACACCAGAAGCAACGAGGAGCCCAAATAGCCCGTTTTCCTGCGAGAGCGACCCTTTAGAAGAGGGTCCAAGACGCTCAGAGAGGTTGAAGCGTCTAGAGCCAGCCCAAGATGAACACGAAGAGAATCGAAGGGGAGCAAGAGTAAAAGTATCCTTCCAAACATTGGAACAAGATCGGAATTGGGCCAAAGTTGCAAGAAGGTAAACAAAAAAGTTTATCATTTACATTGCCCTACACATTGTGAGGATGAATGTGTTATTTGTTGCAAAACTCAAGGTTGCTATGACTCAAATCAGTTTGTTAGTAGCGTTTCAGTGGAATTATCAATGAACCGGATAGACTGTTTTTTGTCTGACATTGGGGCCAAGTGTGATATTTGTGAAGGTTTATCTTACAATAACAGTTGGGTTGACAACATTTTTGATAAACATGACAAGCACAAGGAGGTTGGAATGACTTTTTCTATGGATACAACGCAAGATTCTTTTATGAGTTTGAATGTTTTACAAAACGCAGTTAGTATTCGAGATTATGTTGCCAACTCGCCTGATGAGTATTTCCTAGATGTGGAAAGTTTTGGTTCAAACAAAATGTTCACCAAACAAGACTGTTTTTTGTTTAACGCTGATAATAGTAAAAATAAGGTTGTTCTTGCTAGTAATGTTGTATGCACAGATGCGTGTTCATTTCACAGTGACCATGATACTGATACGGATGAAGTGGTTAATTTGTCACAATTGAGTATTTATAATATTCCAGACTATGATTTTAATAATAGCGTACAGGCAGTTTTTAGTTTAGATGGTCTTTTTTCTGATACATTGCAGCATCAAGACTCAACGGATGAAGTATTGAAAGTGGTAGGGCAGATTAATCCGATTTAAGAAATTAATACTTCTTCCAATTCTCTTACATCTGATATGAGTGAGGGAGAAGTCATATTGAATGACGGCACAAATACAACAGGTGAAGTAGGAGTTTTAAATAACCCTACTATTTTACATAACACAGCAAATGATTTCAAGATATATAATTATTCTAGCATTATTTTGAACAATGTACATGCTGAATTTATGTCGAAAGGTTTTAATTTTGTTCCTTTTAGGAAGGCCAATATTGTTGATACCCTTATTGATTTTAGAATGTTTGTGCGAAAACTTAATTTGGCCCTGCATTTTGAGAATGACAGAATAGAGGAGGGGGTTTATCAAGAAGCAAGTTTACAAAAACCTAGTTTATTTAATCCTCCCTACAGCAAAATTACGGAAATTTTTCAGAATTTATGCGAACAAGACATTAGATGTCATATGAATTGTAGAGAGCAACTTTATTTGAACAATATGAACAAAGAAGATTCTGACACTCTAAAATACTTAAGAAATATACAAAATATACGCATTATGAAACCCGATAAGGGTAATGGTGTTGTCATTGTTGACAATGTTGACTATGTTAGTGAGATGTTAGCCATGCTCATGGAGGACAATTATATAGAAACAAGTAGAAATGAAATTAATATAGCCTATAAAAAGGTTGACTTGGCCCTTGATGATATGCTCTTTCAAGGTGAAATAAATGAGAATGATTTTAGATTTTTGTCTAATAGTGTACCAGTGGTTAGTGGAATTTTTGGTATTCCCAAAATTCATAAAGGCCTAAACAATGTTAAGTTTAGGCCTATAGTTGATGGGAAGAGAAGTAAAACCACATTTATCAGTCAGTTTTTGGACATTAAATTAAAACCAGGATTACACAGCTTTCCTCAAATCACCAGGGACTCGTGGCATTTATTAGACAAAATCAAAAAACTTGAATTTCAAAATAATGTTTGTTTTGTGACTATTGATGTTATTAATTTGTTCACATGTATACCACATGAATTAGGGTTAATGTGGCTGGAAGAGCAACTTTTTGCAACAGGTATTTATGAACAACATAATATTAATTTATATGTTAAATTAATGGAAATAGTCTTAAACAACAATTTTTTACGTTTTGAAGAACATTTATTTCGACAGTCCACAGGTATAGCCATGGGGGCAGCTTGCGCCCCCATTTATGCTAATTACATAATGGCATATTGGGAATCCAGATATGTTTTTGATAGTGAATTTTGTCCTTACATCAAATTCTATACACGATATTTAGATGATATTCTTATTATTTGGCAAGGAGAAAAAAACATCTTAGATGCCTTTATTCGATACATCAATTAAACAGTGTGGTTTTTAAAGTTCACACATGAGGTAAACCACAATAATATTTCATATTTGGATATAAGGCTGACATTTGACACGACGAAGAGTTGTTTGGTGTCCAAAATATACAGGAAGTCCACGTTCTCCAACTCGTACTTACATTTTGATAGTTGGCATCCAGTCCATCAAAAGAAAGCCATTATTAAGGGGCAAATGGTAAGAGCAGCCCGTATGGTTAGTGAGGACGTGGACTTCCAGTTAGAGTTGGATTTTATGGTGAACTTATTTTTGAATAGGGAATACCCCAAACACATGTGTGATGAAATTAGACATGAGATTCAAATCAAAAGGGAAGGAGGTATTTATGTACCTATTTTAAAAAGTGAAAATGATTTTTTTCAATGGTACAAGTAGAAGCGTGAGTAGTAATGTTCCCTTCAAAGAGCATTTTTTGTATGTTTTAACTTACAATGCGGATGCAGAATATATCATTAGAATAATTGAAAAAAACTGGGAATCCTTTTCCAAATTAAATGAGTTCTCAGGGTTGGCTACACATAAACCCAAGTTTATTTTCAGAAAGGACAAAACCTTAAAAGAAATATTTGAGAATAGTGCTAAGCCTGTTGAGAATATTACCAACAAAAATTGGGGTAATTTTAAATGTGGGAGATGTATGACATGTAGACATATTTTAACAACAGGTAAACATATCAAGATTAATCACACATTTATAAAATTTAATGGTCATTTTGATTGTTATTCCCAAAACGTGATCTATCTTGCCAAATGCCAGGTGTGCACGGCATTTTATGTGGGTAAGACCTGCAGAAAGTTTAGGGAGAGGATCAATGAGCACATTTTAGACATTAAACACAAGAAAGTTACCAATGCCTTAGCTAGGCATACAATGGCTTACGATGATCATTATTTTAAGTTTCTTGTTATACAACAACAGGTTAAGGATCAACAAGGAAGGGTCATTGACTGCCATCTAGATGTTGGTGAGTTAAAATGGCAACTAAGACTCCAGGCACATTTATATCCTGGTTTGAATGAATTTGTTTCCCTTAAACCTTTGTTGAAGCTTAGGTATTTAACAGGTTGAGGATGAATGTTTTTTACTATTTGGCATGTTGCACACATTTGATACACACTTGTTTATACTAATATAACAAATATATATGTAGTTTTTAAAAAAATGTTGTTTGACATTTACAATATATATATTTCAACAATTAATTTTTTATTATGGCATGGACAGTTTTTAATATTACATTTTTTAAGTTCAATACATGAACGTTTGAGAGTGTTTTTAGATTTTAATGAATATGGAAATTGAATAATTAATTAATTACTTAATGAACTCATTAATTGTTTTTGTATTTATATGCTGCTTGTTTCACCACACTCTGATGAAGTCATTTGGACGAAACCTAGGTCAGCTGTGGTGAAGTTTGTGAGTCTTTGTTGGATTAAAGCATCTTTTGGGTGAGCTTCTGCCTCCGTGATAATTTTTTCTTCAAGTACAATTTTTGGTTCCTTGGTTTGTGATCTGTCCCTTACACAAATTGATGTCAGTGTCTCTTCAGGCTCTGAGGATGATGGTGGCCACAGTTAGGCATAGGTGGGGTTTTTGGGGGCTGAATCTGTCCCAGAGGTACACATCCCTTTTCTGCTCCCATTGCCACCACTCACAGTCTGTATGCTCACACATACCCTGTCCCAGGAGGCCATAGATATTGGACAGTCAGAGGGTGGGACCTTGAACAGGAAAGTGTGGCAACTATGGCTCCACTGAGTGTAGACACAGACCATAGCCAGAGAGCTGTCGAGGCCCACACAGGTAGACTGACTGATGTGCTTGTAGGAGGACTGCTGTCCATCCACTACCTGTTGCAGGTGTCGCATCACAGGTCACTGTCACTTGCCACATGTTTTGGGCCATCATAGAGGCACAGGTATGTTGTGAACAGAACACCAGACTTATGCTTAGGGTTATGCATGCAGCACGATGTGAAATCTATGACTCCTCCACCACATTGGGGAAAACCCCGGATTTGTTCACTGATGCAGTGGACAGATGGTGGGCTGAGACCGTGTCTGTCTTGGACTGCACATTGCCTATGTTGGAATGTGTGGTTGGAGTTGAGTGTCAGACCCATGGGCATAGGTCAGCAACCCCATGTAGCTGTGCACACTCACGCTCCCATAGTGGCAGTACATCCAGCACTACAGAGTGGAGTGAGCTGTTCACACCATGACATGGCAGGCCATGGGCTCATGAACCTGGGCACTCCTGTGGGGGACACAGTCCCAGGAGACAGCAGTCACTGTCAGGTACTAGCACCGCTTCTGAGCTTGGGCATGGAGAGGTGCCAGTGCAACTCTTGGCAGAGCCAGTTCCCATGTTTGGGGCCGAAGATGGTGAACTGTCAACCCTACCATGTATGGTTCAAAGCTGTCCAACATACACATGTAGGGCTAGCACTCAGCTTGACTGTGTACGCCCACAGACTCGCACACCACTGTCAAATGCATGTCAAATACAGCTGCACATGGCACCTGTCCATGGTCTATCTTACATGCTCCCCTCCTGACTGACACACATGCTGTGTACCGTGTGGGCCAGCCTAGGCCTCCTGCACCCCTACACAACACCATGTGCAAGTGATGTGTGCCACACCCATGTTGTCTTCACCATCGATGCAGGGAAATGACACTGTGTGTCTAATGCACAGGGTGACTATATTAGTTGACATGTAGTTGTGTAATGCAGTGTTGGCTTGCTATGCCACTTGTAGTGGTTACTGACAGATACTGTATGCTGGCATTTGTCATGAGTACATCACATACATGTGTGTACCTTATGTTGTATTGGTTCCAGAGTTACACAATAACAGTGTATCATGGGCCTTTTTATGTTTCTGTTACTGTCAGTGATTTGGGAGGGTGGCCTAATGGTTAAGGTGTTTGCTTTACAAATACAAGGTGCAGGGTTTGAGTCTCACAAGGGATAATTGTCTAGGCTTAAAATGGCTCGCAAGGGCAGTAAGCTTAGTACTAATCTATGAACCTATGTTACAGGAGTCTATTGGGATAACCTATGGATCTTTTGGCTTTTCCCAGTTAGGGGTCACCACAGCAGATCACCGGTCAGCTAATGATTGGCAGTGGATTTTTATGGTGATGAGTTGCCACCCCGGCGCCCAACCTTCAAAGAAGGCACAACCACACATGCACGCACCTACCTGCATGTCTTTAAAGCTTACTCATCCGCAGGGAGGACATGCAGATTCCACACAGAAGGTGCTCCAGCTGGGAATCGAACTGGAGAACCTCTTGCTGTGAGGTGACAATGCTAACTGCTGCACCACTGTGACTTATCAGGCTGACCTATGGCTACACAGCAGAAATAAGGGAGCACAGGATGGCATGTCAGCACAGCAGAAATATGTCTTCAACAAGGTACAGCACTATAAATGCATGGCTCCATAGGTTCATATATGTGTAACAGGCTAACATGGACAATGGCGGCAGTCAGCATACTCATGCACCCCTAATCTGTGAGAAGGTCGACATACCCTTGATAAGTGCCACCAAGGTTTTCGGCACTAACACATCTACAAGCTGTGGTGATGGAGATGACCCATCTACATATATCCTGTGTCCAGTATCAACAGTTGTCCGACACCAGTTATGATTGTCGTGTTCTGCATCCCAGTGTGTAACCTGCGCATGATGTGTGTTACAGCAGATGTGTGCTTTACACATATGGGGAGCCTCTTTTATGTAGGGTGTACTGCCTGTGTTACATACCTGTCTCACCAGCATGTACTATGCATACCACACTGATGTTGGTTAGTAGAACAGGTGATACATTTGCTAGTCTTGTCATGGATATGCGGGAGGTGCACAGTGGGAACTGACACCTCCCTGTATGGAGCCATATACATCCCCTCCAAAGCATTTAGGAGACAGACTGTACATGTATGATTGTGACATGGACTCCACAGGATATGTTATCTACACTCTGTATTGGTATACCATGGATGTGTGGTGTGGCTGCTACAGTTGTACAATATGCCTGAGTAGTGACACGGTATGGGTGCCATTGCACACAATGATAGGTGTGATGACTGCCACATTCGGTATACCAGTGAGAGTCTGGGATTTACATTCCAAATCTGTCGGTATTGGTTGTACAACAGTGAATGCATCCACATCATCCTTACATGTGGCAGTCAAAGGCTACATTACTTTCTGTGTCCATAACTTCATGTGTAATGGCTTGACTATGTGTGATGGGCGAACACTACAATATTTTGCAGGGGTGGTTGAATGCCCACAGGATAGTATTGTGTAGTCATTGTCAGTGGCTCAGACAACAACTGACTGTGTCTTAGGCCATCCTGGATAACTTTTGGTTCTGTGTGAGATTTTGTGACAGCTCCTGATATGCACTCACCTGCTAATGTACTCAGAGGGCAGTGACAGTGGCTGTGTCTGCAGAGAGGGAATAGGTAGAAGGGGTATGCCAATCTGAACTCCACTGGTGACTGGGGTCATTGCAGTTCAGGTCTCCCAATGCTATGTTCCCTGAGTATGACTGTCAGACACTTGCCTATCTACCAGCTGATATAATATTCTGTACATGATGTACATAGTTTCCAGTATGGCCTGTTGTTCTAATATCATACATGTTGGCAGGCAAAGGTTGGTGGAGTGAGACTTATGTCCGACACCCATTGCATAGTGTAACGGTCAATGGGCCCCACCAGTTACAGCCAGTAGGCACAATCTGGCCTTCAGCAAAGGTAACAGTGTTTGGTCCACTGTCAGTAGGTGTACGACAGTGGTAGTGTTCGTGTCCATGCTAACCCCTATCATGGCATTTCAGGTGACAGAGCTCAGAGATCTGGGGACACTGCTTTGCACTACATGCTAGTTGTCCTCTGTGCAAGTAAGAATTGCAGTTACTGCCAGCATGTTGCTAGAAGAGAGTCATGCAGGGTGTCTGTACAGAGCACAGACAAACATGTTAGAAAAGTGTAATATGTACACACTGTTTTGCTTAGTTCTGCTGCGGCTCACTTGCCCAAAGGATTGTCCATATCCTTACCTAAAGTGCCATGGAGCAGTGCCATGACATCCCCACATTGGGAACCAACGTATTGCATCATGTGTTCACCAGTATGGGTGACCACTGCAGCCCCCCCCCCCAGTGTGAGGTCCTACGTGGTGCAATCTGGCCACAGATCTTGTTTTTTGGTACTACCAGCATGTAACCCCCCCCCCTGCAGACAATACAGACATATATGTCAAGAAAGCCACTTATGACCTCTTGTGGGACAGTTGACATAGTGTTGACTGCACATCCCCCTGCAGATGGGACAGGTAGGTATGCAGAGCTCTAAACCCATACATTATGTCAGCAGCATTACAACTGCATGAACTTGGCTGTATGGGGCAGATGGGACACAGGCTCATCATGGCTCACCAAACCTGACTGGTGGGCAGCTGCCATTAGCAGGCTGTGCAATAACAAGTGGACATTGCTGTGTGACAGTTGAGGTGGGCTGAGGATGCCCTCCTAACATGCAGGCACAACCTCCTCAGCTAAATGATGCACATAGTGGTGTGATGTTGTTTAGGCATGGTAAGGGACAACATTAGCCACCCACACAAAGCAGAACCACAACGCACAGTGTAGTTACATGTGTAACCTCAAAGGATAGGCCCAGAATGTCGCTGACCTCAGATGTCATGATGGCAGATATGATGGGTCTGTACTCATACCTACCTATACTCCCACACAGTCTGCTTCAACTACACTCCCTTGTCCGCACCACATGTGACATGACATTCCTACAACCTGTCCCATAACTCCCATGTATACAGAGCAGTTTGGAACTGGCCTCTCAGTGGACCATATACACAGCATATATTGCACATGCTAACATTCCAGGCTGCATCCCACATGTGATCTGACGAGGATTACTAATACCATTGGGAAACCCTTGGAATAATACTGACACCACTGGCTGCACAACAGCTGAGTGGACAATGGCAACTGTTCTACTCTTGCACAGAGATGATGTATCCACTGACCAACATAACTGTAGACCTCTTTGTCTAAGTATACATATCTGTATGCACATAGGGACAGTCATCATGGAGCTGATCAGCGCACATATATGTGATCTGCACACAGTTAAGTGTACATAATTTAGATGTGTGACAGGGGGAGCATGTCTGTTACACATGGTGAACATTTTCGAGGCAGTCGCCAAGGACCTGGGTGAGGGTACATCAGGATGTACAATCCCCAGACTGAGCCAAGCTGTCAGATTATATCCCCCGCTTATGGCAACATTTACAAAGCACCCACTTAGGCATCCACAATACTGTCATTGTAAGGGTCACTAAGTGGCCCATGGATGGCGCGCACACATGCAACATAGGGACATCCTCTTCCAGTAGTTGATCTGTAAGCAGCAATGCTCAACAGGGAGCAGTCTGGAATGACTGTGGCTAACAATGTTGGCTGATGCCTGCAAATTGTAAGCAGTCATAGAGTCTCAGTGGTATGTCACTATTTTACAAGAGGGTTTTGCGAGCACATGCCTGTTGACATACTAATGGCCATAAACCCCAAGCAAGTATATATGTAGTATCATTTCCATCAGGTAGACGTATGTCCCTGGTAAGTAGCACATCAGTTGCAACATGTATTGTACATACTCAGGGGTGAAACAACAGGGCACACAGACTTAGCCACACAAGTTTATACTTCATGCTCCAGAGATCACCATGTCTCTATAGAAGCCATAGTCAACAGTAAGTGATATACTCCACGTTCCCTTCCCTCAGCATGCCAATATGTGAGTGCAATGTCTGTTTGTTAATATAAGTTTCCAAGCAGTACTGGCAATTGCACACAACAGTACGGTCCCTCACAAGGGTGCAATTCACATCTTTAGTATATGTTCAGTGAGGATTGTCTGCAATGAGTCTCATCGTTGCCTGTGGCATATACACTACTCAGAGGTGATCTGTGCCTTGCATACAGGGCAATGTGTGACACCGCTTGATTTCATATGCTGCCTATCTATAGGAAGCATAGTAGATGAATGACTCACTGTAAGGACGTTAACCTAGTATGTGACGTTAGCACTGCATGCTTGTTGGAGAGATCTGTCTAGCAGACTGAAACACACCCTTGGAACAGAACCCTGTCTAATGGTGCACAAAGCAGCTTCAGTGCACTTCAGCACATGCCATCTGTCTGATTGGCTGGGTGACCATCTCAACACAGGGCTTCTGCCTGTGTCCCTCTTGGACTGGGGCATTATGTGCTGATCCTGTTACTATGGGTATGACTATGTCTATGATTGTGAGGGCTGTATGGCCATTATTCTAGTTCATTTCAAATGTCCTGTGGTTCCATAACATGATGTAACATGCTCTAACAGGCTCACACACAAACATGGCTGCATTGAGGCTAGCAGCACTTCCAGTCACTGCATACTGAACACACCAAGGCGCACACGTAGTGCAAGTTGGCTGTATGTAGGTGTGAACACTTATCTATGTAAGTGTTCACACCTACATACAGCCAATTTGCACTACGAGTAGGTGTGAACACTTACTTATGTAATGGTACATACTATAGATCACAGTACATGTTGCAGGCAATACACCTCTTGTTGGCTAGTACTATCAGTTTATGACAGGCTTGATAACAGAAGCAGGCCTTGTTGTGGTCAGTCCTTTGGTGGGGCCCACATCACTTTCTACAAATAAAGAATTGCAAAACCCTGCCTATGTCTAAGTTACCAAAGTTATCAAAGTTTTGCCATATGGATATATGCCCATGCACCAAGTAGGCTTGAATGCAATTAGAACCCCTATCTATCTACTTTTATACACTATAGATCACAGTACTTATCACACACACCACAGCTTAAGTCTGATACTACACTGTCAGCTGCTAGTCTCAAGGTGGCTGACATCATCAGGCCTTGTAGAAAAGGGCAGTCTGGAAGCCAGCAGCAGGTTACAGGCCCAACAAGTGCATAACCATTGCAGCGGGATAGCCCATGAGGGCATGTCCATTGTTTTGCAGGGGGATACACACACACACACACACCAACTGGGATGGAGTAAGATTAGAACCCCTACGTATCTAATTTTATACAGTATAGATCACAGTGTTTATTGCATGTTCCACAGGTTGTCTGTTGTATATGTGATTGCAGGCACATTATTTGTGCATTACACAAACAAAGCTTGTGTTGAACAGCATCTGTGGCCTGCACAATGATATTGCTTCGTACTGTTATCTGCATCTAGTATCCTAGCAGTGAGATAATGTTTTTTATCCTAGCTATGTGTGCACAGTTACCAGTATGTCCATATGTGGCTGCTTGCAGTTAGCTAGGCAAACCTGTGGGCAAGAACAATGTGTCCTGTTCATACATGCATTGACAACATTATACGTTACACCACCTGCTCACCTGTGTCTGTGTAGTGACATCCAGTGTGTGTATGATATGTATATGTATTATGTAGATATATGGGGGGAGTCTATGCATCATTTTAATATATGTAGCTATATATATATATATATATATATATATATATATATATATATATAGTGATAGATATACTATGCATGTGAGAGAGAAATAGTGACAGACAGATATGTATATGTATATTTTTGTATGTTTAGACATTTATACATAACAGGTCATTTTAATGAAGGGGCAACAGAATTGTGCTCATTTTAACTAAGTGTATAAGCATGTCCAGTGAGACTGTCAGTGCTTATAATGTGACTCCAGGCCACATCTACTTGTACTCCAGTCCAGGATTTTGTATGTTACAGACACTGACATCTGCCCCTGTTCCCCTGTTTCTGCAGTACTGCAGTTCACTCAAAAAGTCCACGGCATTCTCCAGCTGTCTGCTCTACTTAATATGTGACTGAGGTTGATAATGTTACACCAAACACAGATTGACGCATACCTCTCAACTGTCCTGATTTTCACAGAATGTCCAGAGTTTTACCTCATACATTTGATCTGTTCCTCATACATTTGTGGATTTTCTGGTGAATTATTGCATACTGACATCACTAAATTATACTACATAAAGACAAACATTTGTGTTTCATACTTTAAATCCTTCAGAAAATATGTAATAATGTAACACCTTTTTTATTCCAGCAACTTTATAGATTTAAATAAGGCAAACATATTCTCCAGGGAACGAACTGTGCTCAGAAAACCAAAAACAGAATATCAATAATATAACAGAGGACAGATACACAGCCGCCAGTATTAATAAAACGATTTATTCAGCAGAAGGTAAGTGCTTTCACACATAAAAAGTTGTGCTTTATAGGTTTATAGGAACAATATTTAATGTCTGTCCCTATGTTTAGGCCTTTGTCCCCCAAATCTTTCTGGCTTTGTCCAGATTTCTTGCATTAAGAGGTTGAGAGGTATGACAGTCTGTGAAAACAGCAGCATAATACTACCTCACATGCAAAAGATGTGAGTAATTCCAGATTAGAACCATCATCACCATCACCCATGCTAGCTTCCTTAGTCTATTGAGCCACACAGCCAGACAGAGAGGAGTCATTCATCACACAGTCAACCGCATAAATATGTACAGTGATATCCTATGTGAAGAAAGGCATACAATATGTGTGTTACAGCCCTGAGATTTCCTGGTGGACTGATATGCCATAGCTGATTTTCTGTTAAAGCAGTTATACGGGTACACTGCTGTGTTGGGGGTGGGGGAACAACAGTACATGATCAGCTGAGGTATTCAGTAGTCCAGATATCATGTGTGGCCACTGTTTAACATCTCCCTTGCTTGATGTTATGAATATTCTAACCATGAGGCTTAGTGAATATTATGGAACACATACTATTGGACTGGGTATCTGTAGTCCCATGTGGATGTTACATCTGTCCAAATAGCCCACTATATTTCCTTGCATAACAGCAGCAGATCCATACATATGATACCATATTATAGTAATCCTTACAATTAGTGTGTAGGTTAGAGACTTACCTTGCGAATGCAGCAGTTGCTAGAACTGTCGTTCAGGGCAGACTCTGTGTGATATAAACAGCACACAGGCAATACATAGATAGGTACAGGTTGTGTGGGTTGCTTGGCATCAGCTGTTTTAATATATGTATGTGAGTAGGAGTGAGGTGTCAGTACCTATGGCCCTAGGTTGTCAGTGAATGTGCTATGTATTGTCTCTTAGCCAATACCAAGGTGTACTGGGCACACCTTCGTCTGCCTACAGGGATATCATTAGGGGGCTGCTCCACCGAGTCCTCTTGTGAGTGTGACTGTGGTGACCTAGACACTGGTGTGGGCTGTGTATCTCTTCCCTTTGCTGATCCTGCTGCAGCTGCTTCTGCAGGATCATATTGTGTAGTATAGCACATACTGTGAACATATGTGCACATGTGGCTGGAGAGTACTGCAGGGCTCCACCAGATATATTGAGGCACCAGAACCATGACTTCAGAAGCCCAAACACATGCTTTGTGATGTTCCTAGTTTGTGCATTTGCCTCATTATGGCGTTCTTCTGTGGGTGTGTGTGCATTTCTGATGGGTTTTCATCATCCATGGTTCCAGTGTGTAGTCAGCATCCCCCAGTAAATGGCCGTGTGAGATGTTTCCCCTAGCAAACATCTGGTACAACTGTGATGCATGCCAGATATGGGAGTTATGATAACTGCCAGGGCTGCCAGCACACACATTCATGATAATGTCCTGGGCATAGCACATGACCTGGCAGTTGATGGAGTGGTACCACTTGCAGTTGACATAGATTATATCCTCCTCACTGGGTGGTTCCTTGATGTGTATATGAGTGCAGTCTATGGCACCCAGTACCTTAGGGTAGTGTGCTGCATGGTAGAAGTATTGCATATTTCTGACCCTTGCCTCAGGGTGAGGGGAAAATGTGTTCACTGGCATGTGGTAGCATGGCATCCCAGAACTGATGGAGTACCCTAGATGCTGATGCCTGTGAGACCCCCATCATGTCCCCAGTTGGTCTTTGGAAGGTTCCTGTGGCTATTATCCTAAGGGCTACACATACCTTTGTTTACACTGGGATGGGTTCCCCTCTGTTGGCTCTGGGTCTGAGTTGAGGGCGACAGAGCTCAGTGAGTTCTTGTAGTATGTCCCTGTCCACCCTGTAGCACTATACAATCTCCAGCTCATGTAGCACCTGGAAGGTTACCCTTGGCCTGAACACTCTTCTCCTTCTCTGCCTAGGCCTATTGTCAGCAGCAGCAGCAGCACTGACTTCAGCATCTAGCACATATAGATGTAGCAGACCAGCAGTGCGTAGCATTATTTCAGTTAGAATTCCCAAGTCTGTACTCCAGTGGTGCAGAGTATGGGGAAACAGTCAGATTGTAGGGTGTATGCACACTTACTGTAGGTGTTGACTGTGTGATAGGCTACCTATGATGCATTGCACCTGCCTAGTATATCATTAACATCATTTAATGACCCCAGTTAAAGTTAAAGAAGGGTCAAAACTAATTAATACATCATTGCCTTTTAGATACTCTCAGCACTGTGGCACACCGAGCAAACTTGCTCCCTGTAGGTAAACATCATCATCTTCTTTCGGCTGTTCCCGTTAGGGGTCGCCAGAGCGGATCATCTATTTCCATTTCTTCCTGTCCTCTGCATCTTGCTGTGTCACACCAACCACCTACGTGTCCTCTCTCACCACATCCATAAACCTTATCTTAGGCCTTCCTCTTTTCCTGTTACCCGGTAGCTTCATCCTTAGCATCTTTTTCCCAGTATATACAGCATGCCTCCTTAGCACATGTCCAAACCAACATAATCTTGCCTCTCTGGCTTCGTCTCCAAACCTTCCAACCTGGGCTGACCCTCTAATATACTTATTTCTAATCCTGTCCACCCTCGTCACACCCAGTGCAAATCTTAACATCTTTAACTCTGCCACATCTATCTCTAGCTCCTGCCTTTTTGTCAATGCCACTGTCTCCAACCCATATAACATAGCTGGTCTCACTACCCTCTTGTAGACCTTCCCTTTCACTCTTACTGGTACTCTTCTGTCACAATCACTCCTGACACTCTTCTCCACCCACTCCATCCTGCCTGCACTCTCTTCTTCACTTCTCTTCCACACTCACCATTACTCTGAACTATTGATCCTAAGTATTTAAACTCATCCACCTTCACCACCTCTACTCCTTGCATCCTCACCATTCCTCTATTCTCCCTCTCATTCATGCATATGTATTCTGTCTTAGTCCTGCTGACCTTCATTCCTCTTCTCTCTAGAGCATATCTCCATCTCTCCAGGGTCTCCTCCACCTGTTCCCTACTCTCACTACAGATCACAATGTCATCTGCAAACATCATAGTCCACGGGGACTCCTGTCCGATCTCGTCTGTCAACCTTTCCATCACCATTGCAAATAAAAAAGGGCTCAGAGCTGATCCTTGATGTAATCCCACCTCCACCTTAAACGCATCCATCACTCCCACCGCAGATCTCACTGCTGTCACACTACCCTTGTACATATCCTGTACCACTCTTACATACTTCTCTGACACTCCCGACTTCCTCATACAATACCACATCTCCTCTCTAGGCACCCTGTTATATGCTTTCTCCAAGTCTACAAAAACACAATGCAATTCCTTCTGACCTTCTCTGTACTTCTCCATCAACAATCTCAGAGCAAACATTGCATCTGTAGTGCTCTTTCCCGGCTTGAAATCATACTGTTGATCACTAATCATCATATCCCTTCTTAACCTACCTTCCACTACTCTTTCCCATAACTTAATGCTGTGAGCTTAGCAGTTAATGGACACATACCTCAGACTTCCACGCTCACATGATGGTGTGCCACAGAAACATGCGCCCCTTAGCTAAACAAAGCTTAGAAATCAGTGCATACAACCGCCAAACTTCCACGCTCAGCACGGTGTGTGCCAGAGAAACATACGCCCCTTTGCTAAACAAAGCTTAGAAGTCACTGCACACACACACCCCAGACTTCCATGCTCAACATGGCTGAATGCTGTACAAACATGTGCAGCTAAACTCGAATCAGCGTAGACGTTATTGGACACACCTTCTTCTGATGTAGCTACTTTCTATATGGACACCAACATGGTTCTCTGCCTTCATGGAGGGGACATGCAGACACGATTACCCCAATATAATAGTCAGTACCTCCACCTAATTTGCATAGAGATCTGTGCTCACCACCTGGAAACTACACACTTTCAAGACCTACCACGTTAGCAAGAACACCAGTGCACCATTATAGATACTCCACGCAGGGTCCTGTAGTACATTTCTGTCTCATAATATCAATTTTGTTTTTTCCACGTGTTTTTAAATTTTTTTTAATAAGGTATGTTTGCGCACTGTGGGGCGACATGCAAACATGCCCAGATTATTTAAAAAAATATATTTTAGCATAGTTTCATTCATATCTGTGAGTGGTATGGCGTTTCTGCCCATCTATCTACATTTTTACAGCCACTTTTGTCTGTCTACATTCCTGTAAACTGAATATTTCCGTGTACACTATGGATAATGATACAGGGTCTGCAGTGTTGCATATCTGCTTGCTGGATTGCTCTACCTGCCTCATTTGCATGAGATTCACCTGCATATGAGGTGATTTGCATGCCATGGAACCTACCGTGTTGGAGCGTGCATGCAAACCACCCAGCAGTGCTTACTGAATAGAACACCTGCTTACTTTCAAGTAAGCAGCATGGCACAATGCCTGCACAGTAAAAAAAGACCATATAGGCTTTATTAAATTCCCCCATTGTCTTTCTGTAAACTGATTATATAATAAAATATTTAGGTTTGATTTTGATGAAGATGCTTCAGTGTCTGTGATTGCCATTTAGGACTGAAGAAGTCTGAGATAACAGTCTTATTTATTTATTTTTTTTAGACCTTGGAATCTGTTCAGGATGGAGAAGACTTGGTGTTTTTCTATCAGCTAAAAGAAGGAGTGTCCTTTTTTAGTCATGCTGCCAACATTGCTGCATTAGCTGGCATGCCTTCCAAAGTAATCCAAAGAGGGATGGAGGTAAAAAATTTGATAGTACTGAAAGTGGTGGAATACTTAGTAGATGTATATTAGTAGAACTATTCAGTATTTAAATCATAAAGGCATTCAGAATGGAACTGGTAGATGTTCATCATTCTCACTGCTGCAATAGCCTATGTGTTGTATCCTGCCAAGAATACAGCAACCGGACAGCCTCCAGAATCTTCCATCCCCTCTCACAGGGTCACTCTAGTTGCTTATAGGCTGAGCCATTTTCAGGGGCAGTTATATAAACAATCAGTGTGATTAAAAATCTTCAAAATTTTCTTGCTGCCTCAAGGAATAACAGCTGAGATGTTTTACTGGAGACAGCAACTGTCTTCAGGCATCATTTCTAGCAGGTAAATCCCCACTAAGGAACCCTCCCACACAGTAAATGTTTCCATTTCAAATATTATTGATGTGTTTTCTGAAGAATGCTTGCAATTTTATTAATATCAGACGTTTTTTGTCATAAACTGCTAGCTTTAGAACTGGGCTTATTATTGAAGACTGGGGCTGGTTTTGTGAGAAACAAATGTAATACTTTTGAGATATTTTAACTGAAGTGTAAGGAATTAAAGCCTGTGAAGTGTTCTATGTACTTAAAACACTGTTTGAGTGTACTGATGCTTGTGTACACTTCATGACAGTTTGCCTTCATTATTTCATTGCTTGAAATATTTTGCTTCAAGGTGCTATATTTAATGTGAAAATAAAAGTTGTATTTATATCTTTGTGGTATTTTTATTCTTATCTTGCCTTTTACTTTTTGTTGTAAGGTTACTTACATGTCATCCAGAAAAGGAAAATACCAGTTTGGGAGACAGATTGCCCATAAAGACCATTGCAAGCAGTGTTTGTTTTGCTTAGATATTTCTCATGACCATACATTGTTCACTATCTGTCAGGCATTTGTCCCTAAAACTCTTCATAGTTATTTTTCCTCCTTATCCATCTACCTGGAAAACTAGCATCTTAAGTTATTGGCACAGGGTACAATGGTGGAATCATCCCAGCCCAAGGGTCAGCAGCCTGCTAAGGAGAAGACCAAAAAAAGGTCGGATTCTATTGCTGTACTGTCTCCTCCAGACATCTCTCATGAGGCTGGTGAAAGCCTGGAGGATCGTCCATTTTTTCTGTTGGATTCCTCTGCTGTGACTACTTTGAAGGCCGGCATGGATCCAGCTTCTCACACATCCTCAGAGGCTCTGCAGATGTCCATTTTGGATATTCAGGGGGAACCATGGCTGATAAAATCTGAGGGAGCGAGCGGTGTTCAAATTCTGGTTAGGGAGGGGATTCCCACTATGTTGATTGAGTGTTGGCAGGGGTCCAAACATCCTAAGATGTTTGAAGCTGACATCCCTTTGAAGAGGAAGCACAAGAAAAGCATATTTCCCCTACTCCTAAGGATCCTGAGCTTGAATGGCATGATTTTACACAGGGGTTATTTAATGGTCTCTAAGCTTTGAAGCCCCCTAAGGGAGCCTTTGTTCCTGCCTCCCCCGGTCCTCTACTCCTCTTAGGAAGCCCAGGGAGCAGGACATTTCCAATGAGAACTTAGACTCTGATGAAGAGTCTTTGATCTGCTCCTCCCAGATTCCATCTCCATTGGATGATGGTTCTGAAGAGGAGGACTATATTAATCCAAACTCTCCTTTTGAGAAGATTTCTTTTGGGGATACTATCTCTCGTATGATGACATTTTTTTAAGTGGGGCTGCATCCAGGTTTCTGATGTTCTGAAGAGGTATTATGAACTCCTCCAAATAGAGTCTCCTGATCCCTTTGCTGTTCCTCCTGTTCTTGCTGCTTTGTTGGGTACATTTTCAGCAGCTTCTCTGGCTCCTGATTTCCAGCCCTCTGCTCTTAAAAAAAAACTGATAGGTTTTATAAGGTGCCTGATGACTTTAAATTTCTTTACAAGTGTCCCTATGCTGATCCCTCTGCTATTTCTGTTTCTTCTGATTAGCCTTCCAAGCTTTTGCCTTCTACTAAACTGCTTCCCTCTGACAAGGACAGTAGGGCCGGTGAAAGTCTGTGCAAAAAGGTGTATACTTCTGCTACCCTGGCCTTTCAGACTATGAATTACCAGACCCATATGACCAGGTATGTTTTAGGCCTTCTCTCTCAGGCCTTTCAAGTTATTTCAGACCTTCCAGATTCTGATCGGAAGGCTTTGGCACTTTTTTTGTTGGGGTCCTCTTCTTAAGTAGCTCAACATTCTATTAAATGTAATTATGATGCAGTTTATGCCTCTTCTAGAGCTGCTGCCTTTGGTTCTGTGTTAAAGCGTTATTCTTGGCTTTGTCTTCAGCCTTTGCCTGATGATATCAAGGACAAATTGATGAATGTCCCTCTTGACAATAAAAATATCTCTGGTTCTGCAGCTGCTGAGCTTTTTAAGTCTCTTCAGGAGGAGGGTAAGGCTATGCAGGAATTGAAACATATTTTTGTTTCTTCAGTTCCAAAATTTCAGAGAAATTATCCTACTAGGTTTGCCTTTGTATGTAGACAGTCTCTCCCTCTTCCCCAAGGTAAAAAGGGTTCTAGAAGGTCTCCTCCTGCTAAGTCTAATCAGACTCCTACAGCTCAGAAGCCTCCTTTTCCAGACAAACCAGATTCTATCTTCTTTTCTCCCTCCTGAGCCAAGTTCCTCTGTCTTTCCATCTTTCCATGTTTCTTCACAATTGGTTAAGGATCATTCAGGATTCTTAGGTTTCAGCCATCATTACTTAGGAATATTACATGGTATGGAAACCCCCTTCCTCCTTTTTTGGGCATTCCTCAACCTGTTCAGGTGCAGCTGCCCTTTTTTCTGGATGTTCTTCAGATCCTTTTGTCTCAAGGCACAATCCAAGCAGTTTCTGCTCTTCCAAAGGGTAAGAGATTTATTCCAGAATATTTCTGGTTCCCAGGAAAGAAGGCACCTGGAGACCCATTCTGAATCTTTCTCAGCTCAATACCTCTTTAAAGATTCCTTCCTTTTGAATGCTATCCCTTCAGACCTTGTTTCCTCCTCTTCTACCTCAGGCTTTCCTAGTCTCTCTGGATCTCAAGGATGCCTATCTCCATATTCCTATTAATCCCCATTTTAGGAAATCTTTATATTTCTCTGTTTCTTCCTTGCATTTTCTGTTCCCTGCTTTGTCCTTTGGCCTCTCTACTGCCCCAAGGGGCTTCACCAAATGCCTCGCTCCTGTGATTTCTTTTTGCAGGATGAAGGGAATATGGATATTTCCTTATCTGGATGAACCCACTCATTGAGGTTTCTTCTCCAGAGACCTTGCTTCAGCCCCTTTACTATGCTATCTGCCTTGTGCAGAGCCTAAAGTTTACAGTAAATTTCCAAAAATCCTTCCTGACTCCTCCTGAGGATCACGGTTTTCTCAAATGCAGGCTCCAGACCATTCCTTTGCTAGCATCCCTGCCACCTCCCAAGGCTTTAACTCTTATTGCACTTTTTCAATCCCTTCTTCTTGTGGTCCTAGTTACAGTCAGTCAGTTCCTAAGGGATCTGGGGTATATGGTTTGTGCCATTCCAATGGGTCCTCTAACCAGGCTTCACATGAAATAGCTAAAGTAGTTTCTAAAGTCAGTCTGGCTTCAACATTTTCACACTTTGGACTTTCCAATTCCTTTTCATCCATGCCTCATGCTAGAGCTTCAGTGGCAGATTCATCAGTTGTCTCTTACCCCAGGGATTCAGTTTTAGCTTTCAGTCCCCCTTAATAACTATTTTCAGATGCCTCAGATGTGGGGGTGGGGAGCTTATATTGGCCCTATAAAGGTTCAGTGCCTTTGGTCCCTTTGTCAGGAGGAGGACCATATCAGTATCAATCAGTATCAAAGAGATGAGGGCTTTTCTTCTGGCTCTTTAGGCCTTCCATTCTCTATTCCTTCCAGGGCCCCTCAAAATCTTTGCAGACAATACCACAGTGATGTGGTACATCAGCAAACAAGGGGGACATGGTCTTACCTTTAGTGCAGACTAGATCTTCAGGTTTGGGATCTGGCTGTCCAGTATCAGGTGACTCTTCAGGCTATTTATATTTCTTCAGGACAGAACATTGTGGCAGACTCTGTGAGCAGGTCCATAACACAGACTCATGAATGGAGAATTCACAGAGATGTGTTTCAGGACATTGCCCACTAGAGGGGTACTCCTCATGTAGATCTATTTGCTTCCCTTCTGAACAGACAACTTCCTCTTTTGCACTAGAGTCCCAAATACTCTAGCCTGGAAGGTGGATGTCCTCTTTTTTTCTTGGAAGATGATGTTTCTTTATGCCTTCCCTTCCCTTCCTGTCATACTAAGGGTCCTGTTCAGAATAGTACAAGACTCTCCCACAATCTTGTTGGTGACTCCTTTTTTGCCCAGACAGTATTTGATCCCACTTCTTCTGCCCTGAACCAAGGGCAATCACCACAGGTTACCTCACAGGGTGGACCTACTCACACAAGAAAAGGGGTCTCTCATCCCTCTCCACAGGTCCATTCTTCAATTGACACTGTGGGTGATAAGGTTTTTGATCCCTTTTAGGCACTTTTTTTTCCCTAAGGACATGCTTCAGGTTCTGCAGGAGACCAGGAAACCCACTACCAGGAAATTTTATTTGTCCAAATGGAAGAGATTTTCTGTTTGGTGTCTTACTCATAACCTGGATCCACTTTCTGTGGAAGTTCCTTTGGTTCTCTTTCATTTGTGTGAATTGCTCCATGCTGGGTTGGCATACTCTTCATTTAAAGCCCACCTTTCAGCTATTTCTGATTGTCTGCCTTTGACTCCTTCTTTGGCTTGTAGATGTGATGTCAAACAATTCCTTAAAGGAATCCTACATATTAGGCCTCCCAGGAAGTGTATTCCTCCTTCCTGGGATCTTAATTTTGTTCTTGAAAAATTGACTCAGACTCCTTTTGAACTTGAAACTTCAGCTTCCTTATAGTATTATACTTGGAAGATTGTTGTTATTTTGGCCCGTACTTTCAGCTAGGAGGGTGTTTGAGCTTCAACTCTTATGACTGTACCTCCTTTTGTAGTTTTTTGTAGGGGCAGGGTGTCTCTTCATACTAATCCTTCGTTTATGCCCAAGGTGGTTAATGAGTTGTCTCTTAATCAGTCTGTTCATTTGCCAATTTTTACCTTCCCTGCAGTCTGCTAGTGAGAAGGTTCTTCACACCTTGGATTTGCATAGACAACTCAAATATTATTTAGATAAAACTAAAGCCATTCCTAAATCTGAGCAACTTTTTGTTTGTTTTCATCCTAGGTCTTTAGGTTTGGCTGTTTCTCAGCAAACTGTTTTATCCTGGATCTCTAAGGCCATTTACTTTTGTTACTCTTTTTATGGGAAAAACTTTTCTACTTCTGTTAAGGCTCATTCTACCAGGGCTGTGGCTGCTTCTGGTGTTTTTTCAAAAGGACTGGATATCACCTCCATCCTTGAGGCAGCTACTTGGACTTCTGTGCATACATTTATTAAACATTATAAGTTGGATATGGTTTCCAGGGCTAGAGCCGGATTTGCCAGGGCTATCCTGCATGGATTTCTTGAGGGCTCTGCTGGGCCTTCCTCCTCCCAATTTTCCTTTTCAACTTTTGTACTCTCATTAGTGTAAGGAATACTGCAACAGTGAAATGGAAGGGACATAGTGCAGCTGTGTAAAATATTACGGTAATAGCAGATGTTCTACCCTTCACTGTTGCAGTCTTGGCTTCCTTCCTCCCCTTCCTTTTTTTTCCTTCTGGATGCACATGTTCCACTTTTACTTCTTGGACTGTAGTTCCTCCTGGGGCTCTTCAGTTCTGAGGAAGGCATGTCCGTATGTCACCTTTATGCTCTATGTTGTGAGTGGGGAGGATACTTGTGATGTACAACATCCCTATAACAACCTGAGAGTTTTGTATACTAGCCAGACATTGGGCTACCTTTGGCAGGCACTCCTAAGAACCAGGCGCACTGGAGCAAAGGGGTCCCGGTTGATGTCAGTTGATGTGACTATGTGATTTTGCAGAGCCCTTTAAGTCTTTAATCAGTGGCACTAGAAGTAGATAAGTTGATAGAAAAAAAAAAAAAAAAGAGTCCTCCAGCAGGTCCTCCCAAACCAGAGAAGATCCGAGACTTATTCAAGATTATTCTTGGTGCCAAAAAAGACAGGTGGACTTGATACCAGTTCTAGATTTCAGCAAACTAAATCGGTTTGTGCAATGTTCAAGGTTCTGGATGGACATGGTTCAGTCCATTTTGTCTCTGCTTCTAAAGGACAATTGGGTGTGCTCGCTTTCACATCAAAATGAAAAGGCACTCCAGGAGATATCTGTTCTTCCGGCTAGGAGACCATCATTACCAGTTCAGATCACTGCCCTAAGGTCTCACCACAGTCCGCAGGGTATTCAGCAAATGCATAGCTGTTGTCCTAACCTTCACTGTTGCAATATTCGCTCCCTCCCTCCTCCTTCAAGCAGCTCACTTGAGATTGCTGGGATTTCAAGTGTTTCAATGCTTAGATGACTGGATCTTAACTGCCCCAACCAGGCATTGTCTCCTACAGGCAGGGGACTGCTTGCTCCATTTGTGCATCGATCTAGGCATTGCAGTGAATTACAACAAACTGCAGCTCACACCTTTGCAGAATCTGGAGTTCATAGGTGCTCATCAGACACAGTCATTTAATTCAGACACTGAGATCCCAGGTCAGGAAAGTAATGCAAAATTCTTCTCTTCTAGACACATTCATTTTACAAGCCTTGGGATCCATGGCAGCTATCACTCTTATTTCTCTGGCCAGGTTTCACATGCAAATATTTTAATGGACAGTGTCAACCCAGTGGTCCATTCCTTTAATAGCTCCAGTCAAGATTACACCAGAATGCAAAAGGTACCTTCTCTCGTGTACTCATTCAAACAACATTTCTGAAAGCCATCCATTTGTTCTCCTCCTGCCTATGGCCTTTGTGACCACAGTCACCACTCAACTGGGGTGAGGGAGCACTACCTGAGAAGGACAGACCAAGGTGTGTGGTCCCTTGAAGAGCCCAAAATGCATATCAGTATCCTGGAAATTAGAGTGGTTATCCTAGTGTTTCAGGTCTTTCAGGATGTTCTCCTGTCGTTGACAGTTGCTTTTCAGATGGACAATATGTAAGTGGTCTGGTACATCAACAGTGAGGGAGGAACCAAGTCTTATCCACTTTGTTGAGAAGAAATGAGAGTGTGGCAATGTGGAATTTCCTTTGGTTGCTTTCTAGTAGCAATATACATCCCAGGGTAAACCAGCATGATTGCGGGCAAACTAAACAGGTCCATTCTGATGTCTCAATGTCAAAGTAGCAGAGAGAATTTTTCGTTGATGGGGCCAGCCATGTTGTGACCTATTTGTATTTCTCCTCAAGTGCAGCAGGTTCTTTGTCCTGACCCGTCCAATGGGGGAGTCACTGAGAGGTGCTTTAGCCTACAGTTGGCCCTCCAGTCTCCTTTATGCTTACCCACCATTACCTCTCGTCCCCAAATTTCTACAGAAAGCATTCCAGTTGAAGAGCACAATTGTTCTCATTTTCCCCTTCTGGCCTCATCAGATTTGGTTCCCCATTCTCTGGCCTCCCCTTTTACATCCACCCCAGATACTGGATCCAAGTCTTGACCTCCTGTCTTAGCCAAAAGAGATGACTCATCCAGACTAACGGGCCTCAAACTGACTGTATGGTTTCTCCAGTGCAATTGACTGTTGAACATTCCAGGCTCTCCTCCACAATCCATCATATTTTATCTTCTCAAAAAGCTTCTACTAGAAGGATTTACAAAATTAAATAGAAGAGACTTGTATTCTGGGCCCTTAGCAGAGATCTAGACTCCCTTTCTGCCCCTGTACTGGCTATACGTGAATATTTAGCTTCAGTGTTCAGTTAAGGGGCTAGCTTTTCTACTATAAAGGTCCAGTTGATTGCCATTTGACACTTCCACCTAGGTAAAAATAACTCTACCTTAGCTTCTTCTAAATTTTGTAAAGCCTCCTCAAAGGGGGCCTTTTTAATTAGACCTTCATCAAAGGAGCCTTCCCTTCCTTGGGATTTAACTATTGTACTTCAGGCCCTGACCCAAACACTCTTTGAACCATCAGCCAGGGCAGATCTAAATATTTTGTCTTGGAAAACTATTTTTCTGGTTACTGTCACATCAGCTAGATGAATATATGAACTCCAGGCTCTGTCTTCCAAATCTCTATACCTGGTTTTCCAAAAATACAGGGTTCCTTGTGGACCAACCCGTCTTTTTGCCTAAGGTAGTTTCTGAGTCTAACAATAACCAGGTCATTAACCTCGCAGTCTGCTTTCCAAATTTCTTAAATAAGGGAGGGTATGTGCTCCATCTTCTAGATGTCCATAGACAACTTGGCTTTTATCTTCATAGAACCGTTGATTTCAGGAAGAATGGACAGTGTTTTTTTCCCCACTAGGGTGGGAGGTATTCGATGGGAAGACAGTTCAAGGTACCTGGTCACCTGTGGAGTCCAGACTTCACATCAGTATCTTGGAGGTGACAATGGTTTTCCTAGTGTTGCAGGACCATCTACCCAAGGGTTTGATCTTTATTCAAATGGACAATATGTCATTGGTATGGTACATCAACAAACAATGGGGAACAAAACCATATCCACTTTGCCAGGATTTCATGAGAACATGGCAGTGTGTGATGTCTTCCCATCATTTTCTGGTAGCAATGCACATACTCAGTACATCATATGTACTATCAGACAAATTAAACAGGTCAGTCCTTTTACCTCATGAGTGTTGTCTCAACCAGACAGTGGCAACAGAGATTTTTAGCCGCCGGGGCCAAACTTGCTGCAACTTTTTTGTCTCAAACCTAAACGGCAAATGCAGCAGTTACTTTGCCCTCATCTCTCCACAGGGAGAGTCATCAAGAGATGCTGTAGTCCACAACTAATCCCCTGTGTTTCCTTATTTCATTCCCAACAATACTCCTATTGTCGAACTTCACTCAGAAAGCCACAATGTTCAGGATCAAGATGATCATCATTGCTCTGTTCTGACCCCTTCCAGTTTGGTTCCCCTTCCTCTGGCCTCATTTGCAACACCCACCCTGGGTGCTGTATCTCACTCTGGATCTTTTGAGTCACCCATCTGGGATTCCTCTGCCAGATCTAGAAGCCCAAAAATTAACAGCATGGTTTTTGCAATTTTAACATTAGCCAGAGTTGCCAGGCTGTGTTTTCCTGTAGTTCATATAATTACTTCTTCTGAAAAGCAATCAACCAAAAAGACTTAGAATTGTGAACAGAGTGGATTTTCTATTTGGGCCTTATCAGAGGGACTGGACCACTTTTGCTCCCTACCATCGGCATTGGAAATTCTTTCAGAATTTTTTCACCAAAGATCTAGTTCATCTACCATCAGTGTTCATATTGCTGCCATTTTAGATTTTCACGTAGGTCATAATGACACTTTCATTGTTTCACTTAAAATATCTAAAGCTTTCCTCAAAGGAGTTTTTTTTTTTTTTTTTTTTTTTTGCTGAGGCCTCAAATTTGGGACCCAGTCTCCCCCCATGGAATGTCACAGTCATACTTCAGTCATTATTTCACGAACCGTTTGAACAAGCAGCATCAGCCAACCTTAAGTACCTTTCTTGGAAAACTGCTTTTCTAATTGCCATTACATCCGCTAAAAGAATTTATGAATTACAAGTGCTCTCATGCAAGCCACCTTCTCATTTTCAACAAAGACAGTGTGCCACTGAGAAGAAATCTGACTTTTTTCCAAAGGTATCATCTGAAGCAAATTTGAATCAGTCCATTGATTTGCCAGTCTTTTTCCCAATTTCTCTTTGGTTCCAGAGCTCTGACTTCTCCCCTACCCATAATTCCCTGAACTCCACCTCAGATCTCATTTGCCACCTGAATTATTCAGTTGCGTCATTGAGGGTTCTAAGTTTTTTAGTATTCTTTTCTAGTTTTTCTGTGGCAGATTTTGCTTTTCTATTCCTCCTCCCCAGGGGTGTAGGCAGCAAATTCCATGTTGTACTTGAAAGCTCATTGGACACCTACTGCTTAAAAAAGGATGCATCTCTCAGAATGTGGTCTCACCAAGCACTTAATAAATATAAGTAAACTTTTCAGATGTTTCCCCTAAAACTATGAAAGAGATTGCTTTTTAGATTAGCAATATTGCACCTGTTGTTAAAGGCATTCATTTACACAGTTGTAGACATAATATGAGCTGAAAAAAATCCATGTTGATGTGATGCTCAGGAAAAAAATGTACTCAGTAGAGTGCAAAGAATATGCCTGGCTACACCCTTGCTCTTCCCCTTACCGAGAGAAAATCTTTCTGTCTAGCTAGTAATGTAGATGATGATAGAGTTTTATTGTGTTTAGGTATATTAGAGTAAATTAGGCATATCAAGTGTGCTGTGTTTTTTGCTTAGTTTTTTCATGTTGTATTGCTAGATATTTAACTGGGTGAATAGTTATTTTCATATAATCCTGGCTAGATAGCTGGTTAGTTATACCAGGTGATTTAGAATTATTCTAAGTATAGCTGTGTGTTTGTCTTCAGCATTAATAATGGCTGATGGACTGGGATTTAAAAAATGTACAGAGCGTGGGCTCAATTTCCCACCCCAGCACCCACACTCCTTGTTTGTTTATTGTTTGGGCACTGCCAACCTAGACACACAGTGTCAAACCTACTACTCCTTTACCTCCCAGGCTCTGCAAACTAGAAAAGAGAAATTAATCATGAAAGGTCCCTCTCCCCCTCAGACAGGGTTTGCCATGCCTTCCATTTCCTCTGCTGCCTCCTCACCTGCAAGTAAAGGTAAGAGGTCCAAGGAAAGACAGAAAGAAAAGTAAAAAGAGAAAGTAGTTGAGAGGGATAAAAAAAGGGCAAAGATGAGGAAAAAAACAAAGGGAAAGGTGAAATCAGACTTTGAGAAGTCCCATAAGTGCTTATCAGGTCTGACACTCTTCTCCAGTTTGGTTCTCAAGGTATCATGACATTCGGAGCAGACATTTCCTCAGATCCATCTGTTTCCTCCTCCTTGGTCATGATTCTCCGTGGACTCAGTGAGTCCCAATCTATGTTCACTGATCCTTCAGAAAGGAAGGTACTAGAGACAGTTTCATTGGCATCATCAACTCAGTCATTAAGAAGCCTGGCTAAACAAGATATCAACAGGATGATGAAGTTGTTCCTCAGAATGCAGATTCAGCCTGATGTTGTCTTGGTATGGTCATCTGGGAGCATACTGAGTGCTGGCCATCTACCCCTCCTCTTCTGTCTTATCCAGTCCTGGTCTGTCCCTGTGGCCCAGTTATCTTGGATCTGATCTGTCCCAGAGCGCCTCTGAGAAAGTTGCCAGTACAGGTGACTTCAACTCCAATGGATTACCTTCCTCTTTTGGCCCCAACATGTTTGGATCTGAAAGAGTATCAGAGTTGAAACTTTAGTGCTGTGGCTCCAGGGGATGGGTCAATGGCGAAGCTGTTGGAGCAGTCTTTTCCACCTCGGTTGTCAATAGCTTGACTCTGAGGTCGGCCTCAGGGTTAATGCCTCTTGGTTCCAAGGTTTCTTTTCTCTCTGCAGATAGGAAGCCTCCAGTGGAGCTGATAACATCCTTGGACTTTGAGGCCTTTGAGCGGGTACTTTTGATGCCACTGGGGAAAGGAGCATCCATCCAGTTTGGTTCCAGCTGAACCCCGGCTAGTAACTTCTTATTCCCATCTTTCTGTCAGACAGGGACATTTGGTTCAACAGTCTTCTCAGGCTACTTGCTATATTAACTCTCAGTCTGATTCAAAACCTTCCACCCCCCCCCCAAAAAAAAAAAAAAAAGAACTGGTTTACAGAAAACAGACATGTAAGTGGAAGCACTTCCCTAGAGTCTGTCATGGAAGACACAGACTTGGATGAAGGTGAAGGCTCACCTATATCCCCCTGTGAAGATATCACCTTTGGCAAGATACTTGAATTGATGAAGCAGAGAGGGGGATGGGCCACTGACAACCCTTCTCCATACAAGTCTGTGTTCCTGGGAGCCTTTGTTTCCAGCTCATCCTGGGTGGTACCACCTATTGAGCCACTCATTGATTTGATGGCTCAGCAGACATAGAAGGAGTCTGATGTGGTGGAACCCATCTCTAAGAAGCCCAATGGTTCTAGCAGCATCGTCATACTGGAAACACTGGAGGAAAAGAACAGCAGTTGATGCAATGATAGTAGCGGCAGCCAGAAAGGAGGAGTTATCTGAAGAGAGTTCCTTGGTTTAGCCCCCTAATAGAGAGTCCAGGGCTATGGATCAAGTTGGAAAATGGACATACACTTCAGTGACCTTTGCCCTTAGCCTGTGTCACCAGATTTCAGAGACCTGACCAAGAAGGTTTCCAAGTCACCTTGGATATCTTGTCTGCAGATGTTCAGAAGACAATGGACTTCCAGCTTTCTACCTCCAGTCTATATCCAATATAGACTTGTGACTGCTTTCTAATGTAACTGATGCCAGTGCCTGTTTCTCATGTCTTGCCATTACCATTCATCAGCAAGCTTGGTTGTGCCTGTGTGATTTTGAGAGAAGTTTTAAGATGTCTTTCATTAATGTCCACTTCAGTGGGTCCACCTTATTTGGATCCAAAGTGAAAGAAACACTGACTAGTAGTCAGCAGAAAGGCATGATTCTCTCTGCAGTAGGAATCCATTTCCCCACTTCCCATAGATACTATACTAGGAATCAGTGAGCTGGGAAAAAGATGTGTTTCAGAAAATCATCAAGCTCTTACCAAGACACTCCTGGCAATAGACCTCCTGATGGCAGAGGGTGAGGTAACAATAATGACTGTTACCCTAGAGGCAGAGACACCCCACATAATCAGGGGTTTCACCACTACCCCCTTTACTGAAAAGTCCTCCTAGCACTCCTGAAGAGTTGCTCAGCTGCTGCACTCTGGAGGCATTTGGGGGGAGGCACTTGTCAGTGCACCCACAAGCCTGGTGAAACATTACTACAGACTCTTGGGTGCTAAACATAATTTCCAGAGTCTATTCTATGCAATTTTCTCTTCCTCCTGTCAAGAATAAGAAAGCTTCTGTTGTTCCACCCAGTCACTGGGAACTCGCAACAGTAGAAATTTCCAAGCTGCTAGAAAAATGAGTCATGCAGCCAGTCCCTGAAGACCAGTTAGAATATGGAGTCTATTTGAGGTTCCTTTTAGTATCCAAGAAAATGGGACCTCAGACCTATTGTGGATCTGAGCCATTTAAATCAGTATGTTAAACAGACTAAATTCCGGATTGTCACGCTTCAGTCCATTTTGCCTCTGCTGAGGAATGATAACAGGGTGTATTCTATAGATCTCAAGGATGCTTACTACCATGTGAAGACAGAAAAATGTTCAAGGAGATTTCTTTATTTCCAGCTGGGAGCCAATAATTAGTTCAGAGATCTACCATTCTTGTTTCACCATGGCCTCCAGACTGTTCACCAAAATGATGGCAGCAGTGGCAGCACATCTTTGCTTACTAGAGATCCATATTTTCCCTTACCTCATTGATTGGTTTCAGACCACTACTTACACCAACCTGTTTATTGTACCATTGGGACTTTCTTCTCCAGCTGATGTAAGAGCTGGGATCATGGTCACTCTAACCAAATGTCATCTTACACCTGCTCAACAGATAGAATTTATCAGATTCCATCTACACACAAGCTTGCAGATCACCCAACTTTCCAGCTTCAGGTTGCTCTCCCTGTGCCGCACTGCCACTCAAGTTTTCCATAATCCCTCTCCACCAGTGACACTAATGCTTGTCTAATTGTTTTCATACTTCTCATGGTTCCATTGGCCAGATTTTTGCATAAGAGTGCTTCAGGGAAGTCTAGCGGGGTAATGGTCCCAACTTTACCATCCGCTTCATGCAAAGATTCAGTTGACTCAAGTTTGCAGACAAGACATATCTCAGTGGATAATAGCTCATTCAGAGAGAGAGAAGGGCGTCCATTTCTTACGGTCCCTCTATGGCAGTAGTGATGACGGATGCATCCCTTCTAGGATGGGGGGGGGGGCTGCATTTCAAAGAGAAGATAGTCCAGGGCACATGCAGAGGTCAACCTTCACATCAATGTTCTGGAGATGAGGGCAGTCCTAGCATTACAGGCCTTTCAGGACATCCTCCTAATGGTGTGATATCAGTACAGACAGGCAATATGTCAGTGGTTTGGTATATTAACCAACAGGAAGGAACATGCTCTTACCCTTTGTGTCGAGAAACCACAAGAGTCTGACAGTGGACAATTTCATTTCAATGCTTTCTAATAGCAAAGCACATCCTAGGGTCACCAGTGAACTGGTAGACATGCTGAGCAGATTTATTTTGATGCCTCACGAGTGGTCTCTCAATTCAAAAGTGATAACTTTGCTTTTCAATTGCTGGGGCCAACCTTACTGCAACCTCATTATGTCCTACCTAAATAAGTGCAGCAATTACTTTGTCCTGATCTCCCATAGGGAAAGTCACTGAGGGATACTCTAGTACATAGTTGGCCCCCAGGTCTCCTCTGTGCTTCTCCCCCATTGGCTTTAATAAGCAAGTTCATATTGAAAGCAAGAATGTGCAAGGCCAAAGTGATTCTTATTGCCCCTTTCTGGCTTCAACAAACTTGGCCTCCCTTACTGTGGCCTCTGGCTGTGATAGTACATCCTGCATGGATGCTGGATCATTATCCAGATCTACTAACACACCCATCTGGACTGCCTCTTCAGAGCAGAAAACATGGTTAACTGCTTGGTTACTCCAGCTCTTAACTTAGCTAGAGATACCAGGTTTTGGTTATTCAGATCATATCAACATCCCAGAGATGGACCACTGCAAAAATATGCCATAGCAAATGGAAAAGATATTCCATTTGTATTATGTGCAGGGGTTTAGATTCCTTTTCTGCCCCCATTCCTTCTATTTTAGAATTCCTGTCTGAACTTTTTCATAATGGTTCCAGTTATTCAATTGTCAAAGTGCAAATGGCAGCTATCTCAACTTTCCATACAAGTCATAATGGCAACTTGATAGCCTCTTTGCGACTCTCTAAGGGCTTCCTGAAAGGAGCTTTCTCCTACAGCCTCCTATCAGAGAGCTGGTGCCTCCACAGGATGTTTCCATCATGTTAGCTATCATTTGAGCTGACAGCATCAGTTTATTTTAAATTCCACTCTTGGAAAACAGTTTTTCTGGTTGGCATTATTTGGGCCTTCTGCTAGGCACTCAAACAATGTAAAGGATTTTTTAGGATTTTTCAGGTCCCCAAGTTCTTTTCCTCTGAATCCTTGACCTCTTTTAAAAGACAAAATAAAAAAAATGGGGCTTCTTTCTAATTGGCAGACTCCTAAGAAGAGAGGGTAGAAGAGTTGTAATGAAAACTCCAAAATGGAAGGTCCCTTTCCAAAAAGGGTGAGGTGCCTTCCTTGGAATGACTATGCTGGGAGCCAGATTACTATCCCTCCCCATTCTGCCCCAGCATATCTTCAGTTTTCAAGAAAACGGAATCTGAATGCTCCCTTTTTGTGATCTAATGATGTCAATTTTCATTCATTCCTCTACGGATGGGTTTAGATTCGATACTTGGATCCCACTCGTCCATTACCCTAGCTTGTGGCCTCCTACAAACTCTCCGGATCCTTTCCTACGCATAATGCACTATTACTAAAGCCCCTCAGATCTAATTTGTCGCTTTTATGTCTATATGTGGTCACCTTTGATCTCAGGCTACTTGATAGAGATAAGTGAAATTTTGCAACTTTATTCTTCAGAAACTTAGTTTTGATAACTCCTTTTTTCGCTAAAAGGTTTATTCTGTTCCTTGACTCTCTTTCACTTTTATATACTTTCTACACATTTATACACTTGATAGTAGTCTTTGCTACCATTGTTGGTAGGCCTTTCTTACACTGTTTCTTTCTTCTCTATTTTTATAAACTTTTGTCTGTAAAAAAATGTTAGCTTATTATTACTGGCTTTTGTTTCCAGTATTTGTGGTATTTAGTTGGTCACTGTCTGAATATTTTAGGATAGAATTTTGGAGTGTCCTTTTGATATCTGGTTAGAAGTATTCATTTTGAACAATGTCTGGTAAAGGGTTCAAAAATGTGAGACATGGGCACAAGATGCCTTTTTCAGATGCACAAACTTTGTGCGTTTACTATTTAGGGTCTGAGCATCTCAACCAAGACTGTGACAGTTGAAGTGGGTTCAACCCCAGAGCTTTGATGGAGAGAAGAAATAAGTTAATTTGAAAGGGTTTGTTCCCAACGTCCTTTTCTCTAGCCATTTCTGGAGTTTAGTCTCACAAGATTAAAAGCAAGTACCCTTCAAAACAGCCCAGATCTTCAGATTCCACTGCATCTACTTATTTATTTTTATTTAACATTTGATAACCGGGAAAGTCTGTCTTGGAATAAAGTCAATTTTCAGTGGAGGCCCAGTGAGAAATGCTCTAGATGCATGTCTTTCTACTTCATCAGAACCAAGGAAAAAGAAGGCAAAATAGGATCCAAAGTCACTTGGGATCTGATCAGATATATTTCAAGTCCTTCAACCTCCGATCCAACAAAACATACTCTGGATATGATGTCCCTGGATCATAAGCCCTTGCCAAGGACTGTATATTTGCCCAGCGTGGATCTGGTGCTTTCCAGGGTCCCCTCTCTATTTTTGGAATGGTGATCCAAGTCTCCTTTGATGGTGTACTCGCGTTCTTCCAGAGGTCTCACAGAGGCAGATGTGGAAAGGATGATGAGGAAATTCTTCACACATCAAATTCAGAAGGCAGTCTTCTTGGTTCCTACTCCATCTGGTCAGGAACACTGTTCATCTACCACTCCACCAATGACTCCTTCTCTCATCCAACCTGTGGTGTTAAGAGTCATCAGATTTGAGTGTTCTGGGACCTTCTGGGTCAGATCTGAAGAGAAAATTATTTTCAGATCTGACTGTTACTCTGAGTGCACTGGCCCCAACATCTTTGGATCTGGATGACTCTTGGAGCTGAAACTTTCAGGTCGGATCCAAGGGGATAGGATTGACTCCAAAGTTTTCTGAGCCATCTCTTCTTCTTGGAGCTTTAGCTTTGGACATTTTGGCTCTGACTTCTGTCTCAGGCAGATGGCTCTCGTAGCAGAGGGAGGTGGCGGGCCAGAAAATAATTTTCTTGGCTTCATTGACTTCCTTCTCTTCTGAGTAGTCTGTCTTTGAGGTTGTGAAGAGGGTTTTCTCTGCTCAGACAGGTCAGGTCAGTCCTTCCCCCTCAGATCCACTCTCAACTTCTCAGATGATGTGGCACCATGATTCTTAGCATTCTTCTCCATAGGGACAGCCAGCCCAAAGCTTCCAGACTACCCAGCCGGGTATTGTAGTTTGTTCTGATGCTTCCCCAGATCATCCCACTGAAGAAGTCCCTAGGAAGAGAACATGCAAAAGGAGGTATTTGGACTGTCCTCAAGAGTATTTCACTGAGGATACTGACTTTGAGGAGCTAGAAGGGTTTCCCAAATCTCCAGCCAATGATGTCTCATTTGGAGTCATCCTTGAAATCCTTAAACAGAAGGGTGGTTGGTATGTCCAAATCCAACTCCTGAGGAATCAGTATTTCTGGAAGATTTGGGGACTGACCTGTCCACCTCCTGGGTTACTCTACCTGCTGATAAACTTATAGATTTGGTTTCTAATTGAGAGTGGAAGGAACCTGATACATTTGAGCCTATCCCCAAGAGACCAGACAGTATTCTGGCTCCACCGGGAGGGAGAGAACATTGGAGTAAAGGGGTACCAGTTAATGCAATTGTCATGGCAGCAACTACAAAGGAGCAGCTCACAGAACAGAGTTCCACTGTCCATCCCCTAATATAGAATCTAGGGTACTGGACAGATTTAGGAAGCGAGTTTATGCTTCAGCAACTTTTACTCTCAGATAGCTGAATTACTTGGCACACTTCATGAGACTGAAAAGGGACTTGATTAAGGAATTTTCAGACTCCCTTTCAGGGACCACTACTGCTGAGCCTCAAACTCCTGTGGCCTCATAGTTGGCTACCCCTCAGTCTATTCCAAATTCATCCATGAAGCTCACCTTATGTGCTACATAAGGCACCTCAAGGGCCACGGCTTCAGGTATTTCCATCAGGAAGCATGCCTGGATACACCTGTGTGATTTTATGGAGCTCTTCAAGTCATTGTTTATGTGCTCCCTTTGACAGCTCTTCCTTGCTTGGCCTCACTGTAAAAGACACTCTCTGCAGGTGTGAGAAAGACTGAAAGACCCTCTCTGCAGTTGGCATGCATTTTTTGACCCATCAAAGGACTTTTTCCAGGAATCAATGGGGAGGTCAAAAAATTTGGTTCAAGACGTCTCAGGATCCTTTCCAGGACACACATGGAGGTGGTTCCCCCAGAGGCAGAGGTGGAGCGATAATGGTAGAAGATGCCCCCATGGCAGAGGAGACCTGCAAAACTGAGGGTCTAGAGATACGTTTTCTGACAGACTCTTTCAGTGCTCCTGAAGGGAAGTCTGATTGTCTTCCTCTGGAGGCAGTTGGGGTCCCATATCTCTCTGCACCAGGAAGCCTAGCTAAACATAATAAAAGACACTTGGGTGCAGATAATTATTTTCAGAGGTTATTTTATTCCCTTTTCCGTACTATCTCCCTTACCCAGGAAAAATCCCTAATGTTCCACCCAATCAGAGGGAAGCAGCAGCACTAGAAATACAAACACTGAAGGAAAAAAGAGTCATCCAAGAGGTCCCTCTAAACCAAACAGAATCCAGAACTTACTGAAGATTATTTTTAGTGCCAAAGAAGACAAAGGACTGGAGACCATAGTTAGATCTCATTGTGTTGAACAAATCGGTTCGACACACCAAGTTCCAGTTGGCCATGGTTCAGTCCATTCTGCCATTTCTGAGCAAGGATAACTGGATGTGCTTGATAGACCTTCAGTATGTGCATTATCACATAAAAATGTACAGATGATCCAGAAGGTACTTATGCTTCCATCTGGGAGCCTCTCATTACCACAGTTCAGAGCACTGCTCTTTTGCCTAATCCACAGCCACCAAGATATTCAACAAATGTATGGCAATGGTCTCAGCTCACTTGAGACTGTAGGGATTCCAGGTGTTTCCATATTAGATAACTGGCTTATTACCATCCTGACCAGGCATCAACTGGTACAAGCTTGAGACCAAGTGTTGCAGACTTGTTCAAATCTTGGAATAACCATCAGTTACAACGTCACACTTACAATCAACCCAGGCATTGAATTCATAGGAGCAGTGTTTAACACAGTATCTATGGTAGCATATCTTCCTCTTTTAAGAGTACAAACAGTAAGGAATCAGGTCAGGAAAATAATTTGCAGTACCAAACTTTCAGCCTCCGTGATTCTGCAAACCCTGTAATTAATGTCAACAGCAATAATTTTAGTTCCTTTAGCAAGATACCATATGAAGATTCTGCAATGGATGCTAGTAAAACAATGGTCAGTGTTCTCCCAACCCATGTCGGCAAAGATAAGAATAACTCGGGTATGCAAACGGTATCTTTCCTGGTGGATGCAGTCACAACTGCTGCAAGGTTGTCCTGTCATTCTCCCTCATCCCAAGGCTATAGTGATCATGGATGCTTCCCAGATTGGGTGGGTGGGGGGTATTTTCTGAGGAAGACGTTCCAAGGTACTTGGTCCACCGAAGAGGCCAACTTTTGCATATTAGTGGTCTGGAAGTGAGAATGATGTTTTTGGTGTTGCAAGCATTCTAAAGCTCCCTCTCTCTCAGGACAGTTGTAGTCCACATGGACATGTCAGTAGTTTGGTACATCAACAAACAAAGGGGAACCAGATCTTACCCCCTGTGTCAAGAAGCCATAAGGATATGGCAATGGGTGATATCTTCCAAATGCTTTCTAAATGCAGAGCATATTCCATGGGAGTCCAGCATGATAGCAGACAAACTGAACAGGTCCAGCTTACTGCCTCACAAATGGTCTATCTACGACAAAGTGACAGAAATGATTTTCTAACAGTGGGGCCAGCCTTCCTGTGATCTTTTTGCATCTCTCCTAAATAAAGTGGGCAGCAGCTTTGCAGCTTCTTTGCCCTAATTCCCCCACAGGGGAGTAACCAAGGGATGCTCTGCTTCACAGTTGTCCCCTCCCCTGGTCTTCTGTATGCTTATTCTCCGACTCCTTTAATTCCCAAATTCCTTCAGAAAGCAGTCAGGTTGAAGACCACAGTCATCCTCATTGCTCCTTACTGGCCTCAACAGGTTTGTTTCCCCTTCCTTTGGCATCATCTACTGTACCCAGTTTAGAGTCTGGATCCAATTCTAGACCTTCAGTTTCACCCGACAGGCATGGTTCACCTGGATATCTCAAATCTCAAGCTAACTGTGTAGTTTCTCCAGTTCCCTTAAAAGCCAGTCAACCAATAGTTTCTTTGCCTGTCCATTCAGTACTTTTATCTTCCCATAAACCTACTAGGAAACTCTACAGGAGTAAATGGAGAAGTTTCATTTATTGGCCAGAGCAGAGTCAGTATAGACCCCTTCTGAGCTCTGATTCATTCTGTTCTTGAATTTTTAGTGAGTTTGTTTAATGAGGGTGGTAGCTCATTGACTGTTAAAGTTCAGCTCGCAGCAATCTCTAACGTTCATGTGGGGTTTCAGAATTCTTCCCTGGCTTCCTATAAACTGGGCAAAGCCTTTTTGAAAGGTGCTTTTTTTTTACTAAGACCTCCATATAAAGATCCCATACCACCATGAGATTTAAATTTGGTGCTGAAGTCCTTGATACACTCCCCCTTTGCAGCTGCAGCTAAATGTGATATAAAATGTTTGACCTGGAAAACTTTTTAGCTGCAATTACATCTGCTAGAAGAATTATAGAACTTCAGGCGTTATCTGCTAAGCCCCCCCAACTTGATTTTCCATAAGGATAGGGTCACCTGACTTACCAGTGCTTCCTTTCTACTTAAAGTGGTGTCAGAATCCAATATTAACCAAACCATTAGCCAGCCAGTATTTTTCCCAAACTTTACAAATAAAGGAGAATATATACTGCACTTACTGGATGCTCATAGACGATCACGTTTCTACCTGCACAGAACAAAAGAAGCTAGAAATACAGATCAGCTGTTTTTCCTTTGCACATAAGTTTGATGAATCAGTTACAAAGGTAACTCTAGCTAGATGGTTGCAGTGGCGGCTGGTGACTTCAAATTAAAGGAGGGCTGCAGGAGGCAGCTGAATGGGTGGGGCCAATGGGAAGGGGTGTGGCCATCTAGAAAGGGGTGGGGCTATGCTCAAAACCACAACAACTGGAACTTTAATTAAATACGCTGCCCTGGGTGCCAAACAGTCATTACGAGAGTCCAATCAAGACAAAATGAAGTGTAGAAGAAAAAAATATTTCAATGCATTGGCTACATGACAACTTACTTAATATCCAGATGGAAACAGGTTGTGAGGCATGAAAAAAATAAATACATTACTGGAATGCCAGTCAAAATCAAGTATAAAAACAAGCAGCACTCAACTCAAACCACTACTCCTTGCACTGCAGTTCTAATTATAATTTATATTCAGCTTTATAAAATTACCAAGTAACATGCTGAAAGTAGCAATCTCTGTGATACCCCCACTTGTAAAAATGTTTCTTATCCAAAAGACCTGCTGCCTGACACAACTATCTACTTGTTTCATGGGGAAGACATGATCAAAGTAAAAAATGAACAGCAAACAAGAAACAAGCTCAAGATAAATTGCTTAAAGGATTCCTGCACAAGTTATGGACCACACATGATAGATTGTCATTCTGTTTATTTTACGGATAAGCCTGCAAGTCTCCAACAAAAGATGACTGCAAGTCTCCAATAAATATAATGAGCTTCTGAAAATACTGTAATCCTGTCCTTTTATTACAAATACTGTCATATGCATTTCAGTACCCAAGGCTTATACATTATCTAGTTATGTAAATATTCTCTGCATGGCAACAACGAAAAGGCTTTCAATGCTGGTAATTCTTTAACAGTATGCTTATTAAAGCTTACTTGCATCTTACAATCTCCGACAAGCTTACCTGATGCTCATTAAATCATTGCTACTTAAACAGAGCAACAGGGCACTGTGACAGCATGCATTTCCTGAATAAGAAGAAGCATAAATCAACAGTATAAAAATCTGACAGAAAACCAGAACATTCTGCAAAATCAAGGACAGATGAAAAGCCACGGTCGTACTTGTGGTCTACCTTGGATGGGGGAATACGCTGCACACTTGCACTGCATAACTGCTCCTTGCCTTCCTTGGACACATCCAGAGCCACTACAATGGGGAGTGGGGTGCAACAAGTATGTCATAATTTGAAATGTCTCTGGCTGACAGTGATGGCTCTGACGCTCATACCTCTCAACTTCAGAGCAAGAAATCTGGACAAAGCCATACATAGAACTAGAAGTGGGACACAGGCCCAAAAATAAGGACAATTTTTAAATATTGCTCTTATTAACTTAGATAATAGAACAGTAGTAGATCTTGCATTAGTACGAATTTTCTGAAGGGTATAAAATCTGAAACTCAAATGTCTGCCATTATTTTCTAACTTCAATCTTTAATGACTTGCCACTAATTTGCCAGAAAACCACAATTTTATGAAAAACAGACCAAACGTGATGCAAAAATATAAAGTTGCCACACAATACAGCTGGGAACCTGTCAAAAAAGGGACGCCTTTTTAATATTAACACTGTTAACTTGAGCAGCTAACAAAATAAGAGCATCTACATGCATTTCTGAAATAAAAGTAATTTATAACTCTTATTATTACAGTTATATACAATTGTAAACCCTCCACATTTTCTTCCAAAATTGCCATTTTGAGGAGGGATTATTAGGGGAGAGCAACATTTTGAGCCAAAATTGGGGACAATTGAGAGGTTTGGATATTCCTAATTCTACAAAGCAATTTGCACGTACCTCTTAACCTCTTAATGCAGGAAATCCGGACAAGGCCAAATATATTGGGGGAACATACAAACACTACTAAGAATTGCTCTTGTATAAACTTAAGACAGTTGATAGAATAAGGTCTTACATTAGCATGCATTTTTCTGAAGGTTATGACGTCTGAAACTCAATTTCTGTCATTTAATGACTTCATTCCTAAATGATTTGCTAGAAAAACCACAAATTTTATGAGGAACAAACCAAAAATAAGAAGCAAATATCTATTCATTCAGCAAAAATATGGACAGCTGAGAGGTATAGTTCAACTGGGGCTGTCTGAGTTTGCTACCCTTCCCCCCCTCACAAAATCATGGTCGAATGGAGCCTCCCCCCAGCAGCCATTCCAACGTCCCATTCCTTGGTTATTTTTCCCCATTTACCATAAACACTGTAATGTGCATACCACTTTACTTCTGCAATGATTTAGATTTCATTTGAAAGTTTTATTTTGCATTTTACACACAAACCCTAACAGATATCTGTTAAAGCAATGCAGTCTCACAATGAAAATAGACTTAGCATTAAAACTTCTCTGCCCTTGAAACTCACATGCATTGAAACAACATTGAAACCCACATTCAAAGAAAATACATTTTGTCAGTGGCAGATAAAGATTAACTCTGGGCTGTTTTTAAAATCATAGGCCCCTTGAACATGAAACATACACATCCTCTTTGATACACCTTCCTGACTGTATTACATTATATTCCTTGTACAATACAGTACAGTTGTTAGAGGGCATTTTAAATTTATTGTTTTGAACATTTTTCCAGTAAACAATGAAACAAAATGCATGCACCAATGACAAAACCGCCCAATTCAGAACATTTCCATCATAAAACGTCTACTCAACCTTCTATAGTCCACCAGTATCAGTAAATATGCACAATCTCTGAAGTAGTAAAATCCACATTAAAGAAATCTGTAACTAATAAAGAGGTTGCTGCTAGCAAACAACTTTATATGTCATTGTTTCATCTACAAATAAAGTGCCTGTTGCCCTTGAAGAATAAATTGCCTATGTTGCATGCATTAAAAAAATGATAAGCTAGTAATACCGCAATAGGGAATGGATAGCAAACTGATAACAGGTTCATAGTTACTAGGTATCTTTGCCAAAAAGGACTGCAGCATCCACCTCCTTTACAACATCAGCAATGCATCTACCTACTGTGGGAGTAGAACCCACAGCCTTCTGCATCAAAAGCAAGTACACTACCTGTTGTGCTATTAACAATGCAAGCAGACTATGCATAAGCAGCACTAAACTTTTGTTCCCCTGCAGCTCTCAGCTCCTTGTAAAATCTACTCGACACTCAGCTGTATCTCTGAACTTTGCAGCACAAGATATCTGGAAAAAGCCAAAATTTATTGGGGGGGGGGGGCAAAGGGCCAAAACCAGGGACACATTTTAAACATTGCTTGCATAATGTTGGAAAGTTGCTAGAATAAAATGCTGTGTTACCACCATACATTTCATTGACACGTCTTGAACCCAGGGTACCCTGTGCAAAACAGTTAGAGAAACATACCACTATGCCAAATCAGCTGAAACAGAGGAAGACAACTTAAATGGCTACTATTTATTGAATTCAGTTCTCATCATAGCTGTCAACCTCACCTGAAAAACGTCAGTAATGTGGGAATACAGCTGCCAAACATTCAGTGAATTCAGTTCTCACCATAGCTCTCAACCTTAGCACAAAATACCTGGACGATGCCAATAATGGGGGAATACAGTCCCAAAAATATGGGCAAATTTCAAATATCCATATTATAAACTTAGACAATTGCTAGAATAAAAGGTTTTGTTTTACCATGTACTTTCTGAAGAATACGATGTCTGAAATTCAAATGCCTGTTATTTTTAAACATTTGTTAACCAGGAAACTAGTCTGACTTGGAACAAAACAAAGCCAAATTTCAGCAGAGTGAAACACTCCAGTCCAGACACATCTTTGTAAGGGATGGGAGGACATGCAGACTGAACACAGAAGGCACCCCAGCCAAGAATCAAACCATAGAACCTGTAGCTGTCAGGCAACAATGTTACCAGTGCACCACTGCATTACAAACCTTTGCAAGGAAATATGAAGATACAGAAACCACAGATTTTATGACGAACAGAACAAATATGAGGCATAAATCAGCAATTTTTTTACAAATAGTGGTGGGTAGGGAATTCAGGTCCTTGCCACCTGCATCCAAGGTACAGGGTTCAAGCCTGAGTATTTCTACCCACCACTATGTGTTAACAAGGTCATTTCACACACACATGTACATACACAAACTCTAAGGTAACATACTACTAGCAAAAGTAGGAATTCTTTGACCTTTTTGCATTCGCTGAAGGTGTTACTGATGAGATGACAAGAACCCTAATTTCTTCACTTTCAAAGGACATCTTGCCTTGTAGCATCTTAGGTTTTTGTTACAGTGCCACAGTGTGCCAGTTAGCAGCTTGAGCAAGCAACAGGCAGATGTGCTGTGGGACCTTTGAACCACAGTCAAAGGCCCACAAACCAAACTGGGACACTTATAGAACACTCTGAATGTATTCTAATTTAAGAAATCACTATAAAAAGTCTGGTTCATGGAAAAACTACTGTGTGTGTGTGTGTGTGTGTGTGTGTGTGTGTGTGTGTGTTGCTTTAGGTTATATCAGGAAACATCCCAGGTTCAGATTCTAAGGTCAGCTCCTTGTTCAAGAAACAACACCCCAAAACTCCAGGGACTGAAAAGGATTGACCTGGCAACTGTTGCTCTTATGAATGTCCTAACAGCAGCCATGTGATTGCCATTTTATAAAATTACATTATATCCAAGTCCACAACAATGTAAGGAAAATCAAGATAAAAGGACATATGTGGAGACATTAATCTCCTGAGGTGTTACACAGGTAGCCTGTTGACCTTTCAAACCACAACATGTGCTTTATAGCTAAGATACCAACACCCACAGTGACAAAAAAGGTGTGTATTCCCTGACAGTCACAAACTTATTTGGGAGCAAGGTTACTACACAAGCAAAGAAGCCCTCAGGAGATGTGAAGTCTAAAGGTGTTAGGCCAGTGGGTAGTAGAAGAGTCACAGTATGCAGTTACAACAACGGCTTTTAAGTCCATTTATCAATCACAACATCTGTCACAAAGAAAGTTTAATACCTTCAAACAAATTTAACCACTTGCAGAATGCATAAAACGACAAGGGAGGCCATGTAAGAGCAGCTTTTGTAAACTGCAGAGGTCCCATGAGATGCAGTCAAACCTGCTGTGGTTTCTGACATCCTTCATGTTCTGTTTGTAGTCATTATATCGCTGTGCCTAAGTTTATGTCGGGTTTGCAGTTCTCATCACGGAAGTAAAATGAGAAGGAAAGTATATGAATTCATTTGATGGATTTGCCATTTCCTTTTTCTCTGCTACCTTCTGAGCTGTTTTGCATTAGCCGTATTGAATGAGTATGACAACAAGTCACTCCAAATTAAGGTCAGAGCACCAATGTTCAGCAGATCTCATGGTTACATTCCCATTGGGTAACCTGTTGGCTGAGAGGTCAGCCTTTGTAACATTATACTACACTGTTGATGTTGGCAATGCAATCAGTGTGTACAAAAACAGTTGTGTCTTGTTATAATGTGGAATTTACCAAAATAAACATACTTTGGAAGACAGTGTACACATTATTCCTATGAAAATACAGTTGCAAAGCAAGCAAATATCTAAAGAAGGCTCATCAGTGTTTCTTAATTTATACATATTTTGAGCTGCCATGCTGCAAAAGAAACGAGATTCATACCAGCAACATAAAGTCAGTATTCAGAATTTGCACTATCATAATGTCAGACAGTACAGAGGCTTAAGGCTATGATCTGTTAACAATTTTAGTCCTATAGTCTTGCATTTTATTGTCTTAACTTGTAAACTGTGTGACTGAGAGCAAGTCATTTAACCAGACAGTGCTCTTGGGTTACCTTTGAAAAGAGAAGCTAGTGACAAGTAGACATACATGATTAGAAAATTAATAAAATATACCTTGCAACATACAATAGTCAACATTACACTACATGGTTTCCCACATATAACTTCTTAATACTTGTTTCAGTCAGTTATAGAAAGCCCAGTAAGGCAGTGCACTAAGTTTATTAAAAAATAGTAAAGCAATTCTTCTAATAACTGCTTTCTAAAAGAAAATAACCATTCAGTTCCTAACCAGTTAAACTCCTCCCATTTTCTTATTATGTGCAGCCACTGGCTTAGACACCCCAGCACCTTTAAAACAAAGTAACTTAAATAGCCATTGTATGCATCTAGTATTTTGTGGGATAAGAACTTTACTTACCATGGGTTTAACCAGAAATTTGCATTTTGTACTCAAACCTCATAATGTGGCTCCCAACATCTACCTATTTAAAAAAAAATTGTTCGACCTTCAAAATATTGCCCCTATATGCTTCAGAAAGGAGTAAGCTATTTTTATCTGTTTCCGCTTATAATCACAAAAATATTTTAAGAGGTATGTTCCTATCATGTCAGCATAATTTGTTCAGTTCTATGCAAGTAGTGGCATATGCTGTACTTGATTAACAACACAACTCATTTATTTCAGTTTATAATTATTCATATGATGCATCTAAGTGATCTATCATCTAACTGACAATATACATACCACCAAGAGAAAGAAGAAAAGCGAACGAAATAGGCCACCAATGCCAAGCAATTAAAAAATCCAGCACTTAGTCAAATAAATCCTCAAGGCTCGAGTCCACAACCTAAACTGGCTGCAACTGTTTGCTTCTCGCTCTTTTCCCAGCACATAAAGCCCGGGAAGAGAGTGAGAACCAATCAGCAGCCATTTAGCCCATTCACGTCATGTACGTGCCTGCGGACGTGGCAGTCTGAACCCCTTCCAATTCTATGCGGTTTGGAACCGCATAGACTGCTGGGCATCACCCTGATGCCTTAATTGGCTCTCCGGACTGCAGCTCCAAGTAGAAAGAAAAAAAAAAACCTTCTTTTTTTAAAACCACCGCAATCGACAGTGCGCATGCTCGTCAGTCGGCGTAAAGCAAGCAGCCGGCTGACAGAGATGAAAGACAGACAGTAAAAATAAAAAAAAAAACAAAAAGTACTTTTTTTCTTTTTTCCTTTTCTTGCTGAGGGGGCTGCAGTCCGGCAGTCCGATGGCACGAGCCGCCCCTGGATGGTTGACAAATTGCATTTCATTTCTCTACAGTAAATTGAATCTCCCCTTAACAAAAGCATTAAAGGCTCATTCAACCAGATTTATGTCTACTTCTGCTGTATTCCAGTTTAGAGCCTCTATGGATGATATATGTGCAGTTTGGTCAAATTCCAATACCTTTATCACTCATTACAAACTAGATGTGGTCTCAAGGGGAAGGGCAGCCTTTGGCTCAACTGTATTCAGGAATATCCTTCCTTACTGTCCACCCAGGAATTTAGGTAGCTGGGGACTCTATCCCATCCATTGCGGAATGAATGAAAGAAAATGGACATAATCAGATAAAGAAGTTACGTACTTACCACAGTGTTCCATCTGCGTTGTCCATTTTCATTCTTCAACTCCCAACCCTCCATTCCTCTCCATTTCTCACAAATGACTTCTGGATGAATGAGACTGTTAGGGACACCATGTCCCTTTTATTGACCTCCAGTTATGGCAATTCTTTTTTAGTTTTCTGTCTCTCTCTCTCTCTCAAGCTGTAAATAGGATATGAGGTACTTTAGGGATAGTGCATTATGGGTAGGAAAGGAGCTCGAGAGTTTGTCAGAAGCCAGGAGCTAGTATAATGGCCAAGTCAGATCCAAGTATTGGATTTGAACCCATCTGTACAGGAAGAATGAAAACAGACAACACAGGTGGAACATTATGATAAGTACATAGCTTCTTCTTAAAGGTTAGTCAGGGGAATTGCATTTGGCAGGAATTGTAAAAGCTCCCTCTTTTCAAGGTGGATGCCCCCCCCCCCCCATAAGTTCTCTGTATTACTCTTTGTGCTGTTCACTACAACAAGTCTGTTTAAAAAGTATCTAGCCCCAGTGGTGGCTTACTACAGATTGCAGAGTATCCACATTTTCTTTATTTAGATGACTTGCATCTAATGTTGTAAAGCTCATTCATTCCTTACTGATAGGACATGGTTTCTGACCTTGGAACCGATTCGGGTAATATACAAGCTCACACCAGCCAGAAATTCTTGAACTAAGTCCTACCCATAGTACCTGTCCTCTCCTTTCTTGGGATCTCGTTTGCCGTGTACTTTTCAAGACTTGCCAATCCAGCTCTTTCAGCTAAGTGATAACATTTTTGAGTTTTTGCTTGTTAAGTCTCTCTAGTCTTTGCTTTTTCTTGGGATAGTTTCTCTCTGCATCTTTTTCATCGGTGACCTTTTCTTCCTAACATTTTCTGTAGTAATCTTAGTACCATTGTTGGTACGGCCCCTCCCTTACCCTTGTGGTAATCTCCTATACCATCATTGGTATTCCCTTCCTCTTTATTCTCCTTCTTTTAAAAATGTTTTTTTTTTCCTTATACAGTATTGTTAAGATATTTCTCTCCTACTGACTGTTTATCTGTTTTGTACTATTGTATTTTTGTTGTGCCTGTTTTCTTAGACTCCTCAACATTGCTGACAAAAGAGGAATGACTGGGTTCAAACAGTAAATTTAATTATTTGGCCAAACATTCTTTAACATGTAGAGATTTCAAGAAATTTCAATTTTCAATGTTCAGTTTTGGAAAAAATCAACACTAGTGAATTTGGAGGAGATTTAAACAATGTCTTAGAATGTAAGGAGACATTGTGGCAACTTTTGTTGGGGGCTGACAGGTTGCCTGGCCTCAATGATGATATTAATTTAAAATGTTTTTTGAAATATAGATAGGTGTTTGAGACCATATGCATGTGATCCATGTGTGTTTTGTGTGAGGTGTACATGTGTGTACACATACATGTTCATATCACTCTGATTCCCTTCAGAGACATGATATGATTTATATATATATATATATATATATATATATATATATATATATATACACATATTTTTTTGTCTTATACATATATTACATTTTTTATACATTATATCATATACTTTTTGGTGTATGTACTTGTGTGGTGTATATATCATCATTTTTTTATATCGTCATATATTTTTATGATATTTATATACATTTTTTCACATGTATTTTATATTTTTATAGTGATCGTTTGGTTCTATGTTTGTGTGCGTGTGTGTGTGTGTATGTGTGATGTGTGTGCGTGTGTGTGTGTGCGTGTGTGTGTGTGTGTGTGTGTGTGTGTGTGTGCGTGTGTGTGAGTGGGTACATATTTATATGTGTATATATGTGTGTGTGTGTGTGTGTGTGTGTGCGGGTGGGTGTGTGTGTGTATGTATGTATGTGATTGTTGTGTCTATGTGGGAGAGGTCTTTTGATATGCATTTCATATGCTCAAGTTGATTATTATGCTATTTACACAGCATGAATTTACACTGCATTTTTATGACTGTAATTTTGCATTTATACATATGTATGTGTATATATATATGTATATACATTCATTTGTGTATATATATGTATATATATATTTTTTTTATTTGTTATTATTATGACAATACTTAATTTTTGTAGAAAATCACATTTGTTATTTTTTCAGTTTGATGGTCATGATGTCACTTCCTGTTTAGTAAGTTATTTAAGGAACTGGAAATCATTTGAAAATGTTTCTGAGGAAGTTCACGTATTAAACAGTGGATAAAAGCGCTAAATTTTTGGCTTCTGGTTTACTTGGTTTTTTTGCTAGCAGGTCTGTAGTTCATTTTTTCGTTTTGTTTGGTTGTCAGCATTTTCTGGGTTCAAACATTGTGACAAGTTTGGGTGAATGCTGCCTATTTCGGACGGGCATCTTTCGTGCATCTACTGTCTTGGAGTTCCTCATCTCCAGATTCAACCTTCTTGTGAGATATGTCAAAATTTTAGTTCTCGCACTCTTGCAGAGCACAAGAATAAACTGATTCTCAAGGGTTTATTAAAAACCCCTTTTCAGAGGCCCTTTCTGAGATAGAGGTCTCACCACCTCCCACCTCCCAGGAAAGACAAGAAAAAGAGAAGCCGCTCTGCTCCGGCTTCCCCGAGCTTATTGAAACCAAAATGCTCTCAAGCTGCATTTCCTAAACTTCCTAAAATGTCTGCACTGACTACTTCGGCTCCTGAGCCTTTGACTAGTGGAACCCAAGTCCTTTACAGTTCATGACAGACAACGCCACGGTGGCGTGGTACCTAAACAGGCAAGGGGGCACCAGGTCATACCCCCTGTACCATCTGGCAGCGATAGCTTGGGAGTTAACGCTGAAGTATTTCTTAACTTTTTAGGCTTCTTATGTACTGTCAGAGCAAAACATAGTGGCACAGAAGCTAAGCAGATCCTAGGCAGACCCTCATGAGCAGAAACTCAATACAGAGGTCTTCCAGGAGTTGATCCATATGTGGGAAACACTTTAAGTAGATCTGTTTACCTCCTTTCAAAGTGAACTATTAAACAGACTCTCTTCCAGTACTGCCTACAAGCAATCCTGGAAAACGGATGCTCTGTCATTCACCTGGTTAAGGATGTTCCTCTGTGCATTTATACCTTTTCTAATGATTTCCAGGGCAATTCTGAAGGTTCAGAAAGAGTTTTCTCACATACTGGATTTTCACAAACAGAACAAAGGGAGTTTAAAACACTCCATTATCAAACAATTTCAACTGACTGCCTGTGTAATTTAATTTTGATAGATTTTGGGTATCTGTATCATAAGGGCTTGCAACAGGTACTGAAGGAGGCAAGAAAGCCTGCTTCTTAAAAGTCACACACTGGCAAGTGGAGGAGATTTTCTAGTCGGTGCCAAGTCAATGAGCAAGGATGCATTAGGAATTTTATACCAATGATGCTTAAATATTTGTGTGAGTTGTTATCCTCTGGTCTTTCTTTATGCCTCTATTAAAGTGCATCTTGCAGTCATTTCTGCATGTCTGCCCATGGGTTCCTCTCTGTTTTCTCTGTTTTTTGTCAAGTAGTTTTTAAAAGGAGTTTTACACCTGAGACCTCCATATAGACAGGTTTCTCCTCCTTGGGATCTCAGCTTTGTGCTACTAAAACTAACCATGTCACTTTTTGAACCTGTCAGCCTGGCTGATCTGAGGTTCATCTCTTGGAAAACTGATATTATTGCTGTGACATCTGTAAGAAGAGTATCTAAGTTGCAAGCTCTCTTTGTGGGAGAACTCTGTGTTTTTTTTTTCCATAGTGATAGTCATTCTGCACACAGACCCCTCTTTTATGCCAAAGGGTATTTCAAAATTTACACTAAATCAAGCCTCAGTCTTCATGTTGTTTTATCTAGATCCTAAAAACAAGGGAGAAAGTTTCTACATACACTAGATGTGCATAGGCAACCCAGGTACTATCGTGACAGGACCAAGTCCTTCAGGAAAGCTAACAAGCTATGTATTTCCCATTCTGGGACTAAAAAGGTCAACCTGTGTCTAAACAGACTGTTTTCAGGGGGGTTATCCTCTGCTATTGTTTTAGTTACTCTTGTTATGGAAAGTCTATTTCAGGCAGTGTCAAGGTGCACTCTACTAGAGCATTAACTCCTACAATGGCATACTGGAAAGTGGTGGAATCTAGAAGCACTCAAGAGGCAGCAACATGGTCCTTTATCCATACATTTACAAAATACTACAAGCTGTCTTCTTTTTCCAGGTCCAGAGCAGGCTTTGCTAGGACCATTCTCCAGGGACTCCTGGACCCTTATCTTTCCTCCTCTCGGGTTGGATAAAGCTATGTTGAACTTGCCTATGACAGTACCAGCTCAAATTCTTCACTGCTGCAGTAGCTGTAACCACCCTACATCCCCCTTCTTGTAACTAGTTTTGGTGGGATATAAAGTTGATTTTTTCATGTCTTTTTTTATCATGGCTAGTTCAGGATAAGTTCCCCTTATTTTTGTTGCGTGGCAAGAAAGTCCTGAATGTATTTAGTCACTGTGGCCTTTTATATGTACCCCTCCAAAAAAGGGCTCAGCTTATTAGCAGCCAGAGTGACACTGTAGGAGGTGATTTTGGAAAGTGACTGTTTGCTGTATCCTTGGTAGGATACAACCATTAGGCTACTACAACAATTAAGAATTTGAACATGTACTGTTATTGATAAGTGAAACTTAAACAGCTGTACTTTTCATTAGACTTCTTTGTGCATGTCCTCAGTGTCTTTTATGGCTTTTGCAATTCAGCTTCATATACAAACAGAAAATACTGACTGTTTTGATCACATAAATGCATGCTCTGATAATTTGGCTGTCAAGTGTGGTGGCTCTAGTGATTCTGTAGAATGAGTATCATACTGCCATTAGAGATCCATGTTCTTAGCAAGTAGTGCCAAAGAACTATGGATCTGGTGGGAATAGGTTACAGTATTTAGAACAGCACTGGGCAGTATGGATTTCTCAGTCTGGTATGAAGAGGCATTTTCTCAATATAGACCCAATAGACCTCTGCAGACATTAAGTTATTCCTTAAAACTGCTTAATGTTATTCTTGAGCACATTTCTTTTATTTTCATTATTATTTTGTTACCCATCCACTTTCTAAATCGCTTGTCCTGGTGAGGACTGTGACGGTGGCATGCTAAGCAGTGCAGTGTATAGCATACTTCCCTATCTCCCCACCAGACATCTCCAGCTCACCATGTGAGATCCCTGGGCATTTCCAAGCAGTGTCAGAGATTTAATGCCTCTGGACTGTCCTGAATCTACCCTTGGGCCTCTTGCTAGAGAGCAGAGCCTTCCACCCATGGAAGGTGCCAAGGAGGCACCTTTGGAAGGTACTAAAACTATCTCAACCGACTCTTTTTAATATGGGGGGGGGGGACTAATGGCTGTACTTTGAGATCCTGCTGGATTATCAAACTCCTTATGATATCCTGGAGAGTAAGCACAGCCAACTTGAGAAGGAGCTTCATATCTTACTTGATTCAGGGTGTAGACTGCAACAGCAGGACTTGTAGCAGCTGCATACAAGTCTGATCTAATACCTCTGGAAACTGTCAAGCCTGAGCTCCCCCATTTGCTACCACATTTTAACTTTCCTCCCATTGGACTTCATATCTCATCAGCTGTTTACTAACATCCAGCAGATAATCCTTGGCTCAGATGTCTTTTTTTTTTTTTTTTGTGGTATTTTGCCGTCACTAAATTGAGTTAAGTCAGAGGTTTTTTTTTTGCATGCTTTTACTTATAGACACTATTTCTATATTATTCCTCTGTTAGTTTCCTAATTTTCTCTCAAAAGTTATTTAGTATTTGTTTCCCCTGCATTCTTCATGATTAAGGCCACTGTTTTGAAAACATAGGCTTCCCCTCACTTCATTTAGTATATTAGTGACTAATATTTTTTAAACAAGAAACATTTTTAGTGAATTATCACTTATGACACAGACAATCATACATTTATGAATGAATACAAACCATATTGACATATTTTCAGTTGTATCACTTATACAGTCATTGTCAGTCAAGCATTGCATAACCCATTAAATTCCTGCCTTCCCTTAAACTTCATTCCTTCTCTAAAACATTATATGTTCTGTAGTCCTATCTCACCTTCATTCTTACATATGGGCTCAGAGCCAATCCTCTGCTCCGACTCGGCCTATTTACAAGCTGGAAGTCTTTTAGTTGGCTCGTGGCTAGGTAGGTATCCCATGGTGCACCAGTACAATCCCCAGATCTCATTTGCTGTGTTGAGTTCAGTTGTGCTTCTCTTTGGCTCTGGCTAAGTGTTGCATTTACTTAAATGTTTTTCTAAAATGTTTGGGACTATTTAGTTTAAAACAGAAAAACTGTTACTGTATTATTGTTAGTCAGTTAGCTATTAGTATAGTTAGCTTGTTAGCTTTATACTTGCGCCATTTGGTGCAATCTTTGGCCTTTTTGACTAAGTATTTGTATCCTGTGTGTTGGTTTTCGTGTCTTCACAGACTTAGTATTTGTAGGTGCCTTTTGCTCTCTGTTAGACTGTGTTGATAGTAGGCTAGTCAAGTTTTGGTGGTTTTCTGCTTGGTGAATTGTTATCATTGTTAACAGAACTATGTTCTGTTATTTCTTAGTCAGAAGTCTGAGTTTTTTGTGGATTTCCGCTTGTTTCGTTGATTACTGTTGTTAACAGAAGTAGGTTCTGTTTCCCTTGTTAATACTATTGTTCGAGTGTGTGACATTCTCTACTTACTGTAATTTTTTAGATCTGTTTTAGTTAGAAGACCTAGTTTCTCCATTTCTCTTCCTGCCTGGGCTAGGCCAGTTTAAGTTATAGGACCTAGTCCTCATGGTGGCTTTCTCTTTCCTGCAGGGCTAGGCCCATTTAAATTAGAGGACCTAGTCCTCCTTTTCTTTCATATGTGTGTGTGTGTGTGTGTGTGTGTGTGTGTGTGTGTGTGTGTGTGTGTGTGTGTGTGTGTGTGTATGTGTGTGTGTGCTCATCTCTGTGAGAATGTCTAAAGAGAGTAAGGATCATAAGCCATCTGGCTTCAAGAAATGTATTAAATGCTCACAGAAAATGTCCATAACGGATGGCCACAGTAACTGCGTTTACTGTTTGGGGGCTATCCATTTGCAGGAGACCTGTTTATTTTGCCACACTTTCAGTCCTAGGGTGTTGCAAGACAGGAAAAACAAGCTCATCCTAAAAGGTCTTCTTAAACCTTCCTCTGAGGAAGATCTGCCTAGCTCTTCCTCCTCTTCCAAATCTACAAAGGGAAAATCTAAGTCCTCGAAGAGACCCTCCCCGGCACTGGCTGGTGTCCCGGAGCCACCTCTTAAAATCACCAAATCAGACAAGTTCACTGTCTCATCGGCTCCACAGAGTTCGGTGCTGACTAAGATCAGTATGGTGATTACAGGGTCGGTTCCACGTATTTCGGTGCCGACCACTGAGACCATTTCACGGAACCAGCCTATGGATCCTCTGCAGGTCTCCCCTATATTGAAATGTCCGATACTTTAGAGATCCCACGCTCCTACTCTGTCATCCAGGTCTTCCAGGAGTTTATCAGAAGAAGATGTGGAGAGGGCAGTGCTAAGACTGTTGAAGTCATCTGCTTTGCCTAAATTGCTGTTGGCTCCGACCCAGTCAGTTCCAGAGCCACTTGAGTCTGTTCAACCCTCTGCGATCATTCCTCCTCCAAGCCATGCTGGTCTTTCAGAGCCGGAGTGTTTGGTACCACTGGTGGAACCTTCAGCTCCAGCTCCCCCTGTGGCTGTTTAGGAGCCGAGTTCTGCTCTGATACTCTCGGTGCCATCCATAGTGTCTAGGGGCCGAAGCTCTTCAGTTCCAAGTCTTCCTCTTGGCACGTCGGCAAGGGTGAGTTTGGACCCTATGTCTATCTCAGAGCTGATGGCTTTGGAGCTGACGGCATCCTTGGTCTCCTCAGAGCCAGGGAGGTCTTCGGAGCTGGAGAGGTCAGCATTTGAGATGATGAGGAGTCTGCTGTCCCGATTGTCAGCTCCTACCAGAGGTACTGACACTCTTCCCCCTAAAGCACCTACTTCTGTCTCAGCTCCTACTCCCTCCATAGATAGCAGAGACCCTCAGCCTTAGGAGCCACCAGCTGGTGGCCCCTACTCTTCAGAGACCCTCCTGGAATATCCTTCTGAGGAGCCCCCACTGAAGAGAACATTTAAGAGGAAGCATGTAGACTCCCAGGATGAGTCTCTGACACTGACCTTGAGGAGTCAGAAGGGTCCCCCAAGCCATCCTCTGATGTCTCCTTCATAGACATCCTGGAAATCCTTAAACAGAGGTGCAGCTGGCCCACTGTCACCCCTTCTGATGAGGAGTCAGTGTACCTGAAGGCTTTCGGGTTTCAACCTTCAGCCTCTTGGGTGTCTCCACCTTTCAACGAACTGATAGAGCTAGTTAGTTGAAAGGTGTGGGATACTCCTGATGCCATGGAGCCAGTCCCCAGGAGACCGAATAAGTTTCTTTCTGCCCCTCCAGAAAAATATTTTTGTCTAAAGGTGTTCCCGTAGATGCCATGGTGGTGGCGGCAGCCACTAAGAAGGAGCTAGCTGAGATGACGACTTCTGTTCATCCACCAAATAAGGAGTCTCAAACAATGGACAGCTATGGGAAGCATATCTTTTCTTCAGCGGCATTTACCCTTAGATCGTTGAACTACCTTACTTCACGAGGCTTCAGAGAAATCTCCTTAAAGAGTTAGGAGATTCTCTACAAGGTACATGTACTGAGGGAGTCCCTGACAAAGTTTCTGCCCAGTTGTCCACCTTGAACTTTGTTGTCAACTATTCCATGCGGCTTATTTTGTAAGCAGCCGATGGAGCGAGTAGAGCAGCGGGTTCAGGAATTTCCCTAATGCGTCATTCCTGGATGAGTTTGTGTAACTTTGTGGAACCATTCAAGTCTACCTTTACCAAGGTCCCCTTCGACAGTTTTTCATTGTTTGGACCCAAGGTAAAGGACACTCTCACCCCGTGCGAGCAAGAAGGAAAAACACACTCTGCCATGAAAGTACATTTTACTGTTCCCTCTAGACTATATCCTAAGGGTCGGAGGGGCAGTAAGATGTGGTTCAAGAAGTCCCAGAGGTTTTTCCAGGATGCACAGGGTGACTTCTCCTTCATAGGCAGAGGAGGAGGAGGAAATGGTAGACATCACTCTAGAGGCAGGGGCGGTCTGCAAAACCAGGGAGATCGCGATTCATTTCGGGGCCGGCCTTACCAGCGCTCCTGATGTGGGGCATGACTCTGCTTCTCTGGGGATGGTCAGGGGTCGCATTTCTTTGTATCCAGAAGCCTGGCTGGGTATCACTCAAGACAAGTGGGTACAAAGAATTATTACCAGAGGTTATGTCATACCCTTTTCTCTTCCACCTTTTGTTCCCGAGAAGATCCTGGATGTTTCACCCAATCACAGGGATCAGGCAACTGTGGAAGTCAACAAGCTGCTGTCAAAAAGTCTCATCCAAACCATCCCAGCAGACCAAATAGGATCTGGAACTTACTCCAGATTCTTTTTAGTGCCAAAATGTACAGGGGACTGGAGGCCCATTCTGGACCTCAGCAGATTGAACGAATCAGTATAGGACAAGTTCTGGATGGTGACACTGCAGTCTATACTCCCGTTGTTAGGGAAAGACAATTGGATGTGTTCAATAGATCTCCAAGATGCCTACTACCACATAAAAATGGACAGGGCATTGAGGAGTCATCTATGCTTCCAGCTGGGAGCCAGTCACTACCAGTTTCATGATCTGCCCTTTGGTCTCACCACAGCCCCCATGGTGTTCACCAAATGTATGGCAGTAGTGACAGCTCACCTGAGACGTCAAGGATTCCAGGTGTTTCCGTATCTGGATGACTGGCTCTTGACTGCCCCCACCAAGCATCTACTTCTTCAGACCAGGGATACTGCTATTCAGCTTTGTGCCCAGCTGGGAATTTCTATAAATTGGGAAAAATCTGCCTTATTGCCCTCTCAATCTGTGATTTTTATAGGTGCAGAGACAGACACAGTAGACATGTTGGCTCGTCTTCCTGACGAAAGGGTACAGAAACTGGTTCTTCAAATTCGGTGTCTTCTCCCCTTACGAAAGGTCAAAGCCAAGATTATTCTGCAGCTTCTAGGGACCATGGCTTCCACCATATTACTAGTACCATTAGCCAGGCTACACATGAGAATTCTTCAGTGGCTCCTGTCATCCCAGTGGTCTTTTCAGCACCTACCATTATCTCATCACATTCTGCTGACAGAATCTTGAGAGAAGGACCTCCTTTGGTGGACACTACCCAATCAGCTAACCACAAGCACTTCATTTGTTCCTCACCAACCCATTGCCACTGTGACCACGGATGCCTCACAGATAGGGTAGGGGGGGCATTATCTCAGCAGGACTGTCCAAGGCACATGGCAAGATCATGAGGCTTACCTGCATATCAGTGTTCTAGAGATGAGGGCGGTGCTCCTGACGTTGCAAGCACTCCATGACCTTCTGCCTCTGGGGACTATTACAATACAATCAGACAACATGTTGGTAGTATGGTATATCAACAAACAGGGCAGAACCAAATCTTACCCATTTTGTCGAGAGGCCATGCGAGTTTGAAAATGGGTGATATCTTCCCAGCATTTTCTGGTGGCAATGCACATTCCGGGGACAACCAATGTGATAGCCGACAAGCTCAGCAGGGCAATCCTGATGCCTCACGAGTGTTCCCTGAAACAGGAAACAGCGGAACAGATTTTCCACAGATGGGGACAGCCTTGCTGTGACCTCTTTGCCAGTCCATTCAATGTCAAATGCAGCAGCTACTTCTCCCTCATCCCCCCTCCGGGGAAATCACCGAGAGACGCACTTGTTCACGATTGGCCCCTGGGTCTCCTGTATGCATTTCCTCCCTTTTCCAAGGTTATTCAGAAAGCAAAACAGCTGGGAAGAAAACCTATCCTCATTGCTCCTTACTGGCCTCGTCAGGTTTGGTTCCCCTTTCTCGGGCCTCTTCTCCTAGTCGATCCTTGGATTCTGGACCCAGCTCCAGACCTGTTGACTCACATGTCAGGTTCACTTCATCCCTCCTTACACACCCTCAATTTGACAGTGTGGATGCTCCAGTTCCATCCCTAGTCAGGCTTCACGACTTCTTACCCTCCATGACTCATATCCTTATGTCTTCTCATAAACCTTCCACTAGGAGACTATATTCCAGTAAATGGAGAAGATTCTGTATCTGGGTTGAGAAAATGAATGTTGACCCTTACACTGCCTCCATTCTAGTGGTTTTGGAATTCCTGTCTGAGATTTTTCACCAGGGGTCTGCGGCTGCCACTATCAGAGTTCACTTGGCAGCGAATTCAAATTTTCATCTAGGTTTTCCAGATTCTAATCTGATGTCACATAAGCTGTGCAAAACATTCCTTAAAGGCGCCGCTTTAAGACCCCCCTTTCAAGAACTTGTTGCCTCATGGGATTTAAATTTTGTGTTATCTAAATTAACTTCTCCGCTCTTTGAGCCTTCTCATTCATCCTTTTTGAAATTCCTGTCTTGGAAGACGTTGTTTCTGGTGGCTATCATGCCGGCCAGATGGTTGTCGGAGTTGTAAGCATCGTCTGTAAAGCCCCCTTATCTGATTTTTCACAAAGACAGGGTATCCCTTCGTACTTATCCCTCTTTTGGCCCCAAAGTCTGTTCCCATGCCACCTTGAATCAATCCATAGAACTTCCGGTGTTCTTTCAAAATCATTCCAATACAGCTGAATACAGGTTTCACCAGCTGGATGTCTATAGACAATTACATTTTTATTTGCACCGGACTAAGGAAATCAGGAAATCAGATCAATTATTCATTTCCTTCTCTGAATCCAGGTTAGGCTTACCAGTTTCCAAAGTAACACTCTCTAATTGGATTTCTAGCTGTATAGCGTATGTTTACAATTCTGAGGGTAGACCTTTACCCTTTAAAATCAAGGCTCATTCTGCCATATCTCAGTCTACCTCTGCAGCCTTTCAAGCCAGGGTCCCACTTGATAATGTTTGTGCAGCAGCTACATAGGCTACCTCTCACACTTTTATTACTCATTACAAATTGTATTTAACCTCCAGGAGTAGAGCATCATTTGCTTCCACGGTACTCAGGAGTATTTTTCTTTGATCCACCCAAGAATAAGGCTCTAGGGACGCTGTCCCATATGTAAGAATGAAGGTGAGATAGGACTACAGAACATAAAGAAGTTATGTACTCACCATAATGTTCCATGTTTGTAGTCCATCTCACCCTTCATTCTTACAAACCCACCCTCCTACCGCCAGCCTGGAAGTACCTGGAGACAGAAAAACATTATTATCCTTTTTTATGGAGACCATTTAGTATTGGCTTCATTGGTATTTTTGTTCTCTCTCCTAGTTAGCAGCAAACAAGATCTGGGGATTGTACTGGTGCACCATGGGATACCTACCTAGCCACGAGCCAACTAGAAGATGTCCAGCTTGTAAATAGGCCGAGTTGGAGCTGAGGATTGGCTCCGAACCCATATGTAAGAATGAAGGGTGAGAAGGACTACAAACATGGAATGTTATAGTGAGTACATAACTTCTTTTTTGCATGTATTGCTCCTACAGTTCCTATTTTTTTTATGTAATTTGCTCACACTCTTTTCTAAAGATCCCATTTCCAGTTCTTTTATCTCTTAATATGTTCCCCCTGTAGTACAGTTGGTTTAGACTTTGATTTCCATTTCCTAGTAATTACTTTTTTGGCAGCCTACAGAATTAAACTCAGAAAGGCCTTACTATGTGCAGTCAATTCCGATTCTGTATCACAGCTCAAAAAAGAATTTCATTAGTTACACCAATTTGCTCACCCAGCATTCGGACAGAGTAATCTGCAGGAACTTTTTAGTGTCTGCCAACTCATTACACTCAGAAGAAATATGTTTCCAATTACCTCCTCCTTCCCCATCACACCACCAACATTTGCAATCTACCTGAGGAAAAATTCTTTGGAGTGTGCTTTGGGTATAGAATAGATAGACAAACACTTCCGAGCAAAGATTCTAAATCTAGACTTTGTTGCATATTCGGGAACCATACATATATCCCATTGTTTCTTTGCAAATTGCTTATCCAATCTATCCTACCAATCCTTTTGAACTCTTCTGACTGATTCCTACAGTTATCTATATCTATATAGTATTATTTATGCCCTTCTAATTATCCCTTTCTTAAGAGCAGATGTGAAGTTGTTCTATCTCGCCTTCATTCTCACTCACGGGTTCGGAGCCGATCCTCGGCTCCTTCTCGTCTAACTGCTAAAGCTCAAGGTCTTCAAACAGCTCATGGCCTGCTCCCTATCCCATGATGCAATATCGTTTGCCGCTGCAACAGATCGAGTGTTCGTCTAACAGCTCTGGCCAGTATTGTCAGACTTTTGATAGTTGTTTAAACAACATTTTTCATTACTGTTTGTTGTTAGTTACATTACAGTTAGCTTGTCTCTTTTGTTGGTCTTTGTTAGAGTGCTTTTTCTCCTTTTCTTGAGGCCGTTTATTTTTAGGGATTTTTTTTAGATTACATAACTTACTCGCTATCCTTTATATGTAACCTGTTTTCTTTTATTAGGGCATTAATAATATATCTTTGCTATTTTGTGCAAATACGTTTTATTCAACCCTGTGTTTTTTTATAAGGGTTGCATAATAGTTGAACAGTTTGGTGTATTTCATAGTTATTATAGTTGTTATAGTTAGTCTTAGAGACCCTCTTTTTTAGGGTTATTTCTTATATAGATATTATCTGTGTGCTGTGTGTTTTTATATATATATATATATATATATATATATATATATATACACACACACACACACACACACATATTTTGTTATTTATATATATCTATATATATATATATATATATATATATATATATATATATATATATATATAAAAAACTAGAGTTTGTTCTGCCTTGGGTAATTTCAGTGACAGAGTTATGTCTGAGAAAGTTAAATCTGGGTTTAAAAAATGTCCGAAATGTGGACAGAAGATGTCAGTTACAGATGGCCATACATATTGTGTTTATTGTTTAGGTGAGCTTCTCCTACAGGAAAATTGTGCCATCTGTCACTCTTTTGGCTCTCGCGTTCATGAACGCAAGAGTAAACTGATAGCAAAAAGTCTCTTGAAGTCTTCTTTTCAAGAAGCCTTAGATAAGCCTACTCAATCTCCAAAAACTGTGTCTACAAGCTCTTCGTTGAAGTCGGAGCCGAGAAAGGCTCATCAACTTCTAAAGTGACTAAATCTAGCAAGACTGCCACCTCACCACCGAAGCTTATGGAGCTGGAGGTAATTTTAGTCAGTGGGAGCCGGTCCCCAGCCTTGGAGCTAGTATCTCCCACTTTAAAATCTCCTATTCTCTAGTCTGAGACATCGTCCATTGCTTCCTGGTCCTCAAGACTGTTGGATAAGGACATGGATTGAATGGTACAGAGATTTCTACAGTAACAGGCACTAGCCAAAATATTGTCAGGTCTGACCCTTAGGGCTTCAGAACTGAGCCAGACTCTAGCCATTTCTTTGATTCCTCCTCCGATTTGACCCGAAGTTTCAGAGCCGGAGTATTCGGAACTGATTATTGTGGAACCGTCAGAGCCAACACCCATTGGGCTTTCGGTTCCAAGTAATCTGACCTCTTCAGTATCCACCTTAGAGTCCAGAAGCTGGCACTCACCAGTTGGGTCCAGAGAGGATAGTCATACCGATCTTTTGGTGCTGACTTTGCCTCTCGGGGCCTTGACTTGGGTGAGCTCGGCACCTACCTCAGGCTCGGAGCCCAAGGTTTCAGTGCCGCGGAGACTTCCTGTTTCTACGGATCCAGGCGTCTCTTCAGACCAGAGCCACAGGGCTTTTGATGCCATGAGGAGAGTGTTGTCCCTTGGGCACCCATGTCATCAGTACCAGCAATCTTCTCCCCTAAAGTTCCTGTGTCTGTCTCTGCTTCACTGATCCCTCAAAAGCGTAGAGTCCCAGTGTCTCAGGTCCCCCCATCGGGTGAGCCCTGTTCTTCTGGGACCTCCACAGAAGCTCCCTCTGAGGAAGTTCCCAGGAAGAGAACTTGCAAGAGGAAGAATCTGGATTCCCCAAAGGAATCCATCACATCAGATGCTGACTTAGATGAGTCAGAAGGGTCCCTCTCTGAAGATATCTCTTTTGGTGATATCTTAGAAATGCTAAAACAGAGGGGTGGTTGGAATCCCCTTAACCTTACTGATGATGAGACAGCACTCCTGAAGGCTTTCAGGTCTCAACCCTCCACCTCTTGGGTGACTCTGCCTTTCGATGAGTTAATGAGTCTTCTCTCTCGAAAGGTGTTGGAGTTCCCGGATACCATAGAACCAGTCCCTCGGAGGCCAAATACATTTATTACATCACCTCAGGACAAGGCTTTCCTTACCAAAGGAGTACCCATTGTTGCTATGGTGGTGGTGGTAGCCACTAAGAAGGAGCTATCTGAGACCTCCACATCTGTTCATCTTCCTAATAGAGATTCCAGGATCATGGACAGATACGGAAAGTGCATGTTTAGTTCAGTGGCTTTTACTCTTTGATCCCTGAGCTCACACATTTCACCAGAGTACACAGAGATCTCCTTAAGGAATTAGGAGACGCTCTTCAGGGTGCGGTAGCTGTGGGGGTCTCAGATAAGGTAACCTCTCAGCTTGCTACCCTAAATTTCCTTAAAATCTCTTCCATGTGTCTGATTTCATATGCAGCAGATGGAACGAGTCAGGCAGCGGGTACAGGAATTGCTCTTAGGCGACACTCCTGGATACGCTTATGTTCCTTTGAAGAGCCCTACAAGTCATCTTTTGTAAACATTACTTTGGACTAAAAGTGAAGGAAATGCTTACCAGGTGTAAGCAAGATGGATAGACTCTGTCTGCCATAGGAGTCCGTTTTTCCACTCCTACCAGACCTTATCCTAAAGGTTGGTAAAGTGGAAAATGTGGTTTCATAAAGCCCAAGGAGCTTTCTTTGACACATGATGAAACCCCTTCTAGAGGCAGAGGAGGGGGCAATAATGGGAGACGCCGTCCACGTGGCAGAGGGGGCCCGCAGAACCAGGGTGACAGGGATCAGTTCTTTGGCAAGCCCTACCAGAGCTCCTGAAAGGAGACTTGTCTGTCCATCTCTGAAGGCAGTCAGTGGATGCTTATCTTTGTACCCACACAACTGGCTAAAAATTACAAAAGATCAGTGGGTCCAAAGCATAATATCCAGAGGATACACTATTCCCTTTACTACTGCTCCAACCCCTGTCAAAAAAATCCCAGATGTTCCACCCAATCACAGAGAACAGGCAATCATAGAGATTATAAGGTTGCTAGAAAAAGAGTCATCCAACCAGTCCCAGCAGACAAAAGAGGATCTGGAACTTACTCAAGGTTCTTTTTAGTTCCAAAGAAAATGGGACTGGAGACCAATTTTGGATCTCAGCAGGTTGAACAAATCTGTCAAGAAAACAAAGTTCCGGATGTCATGCTACAGTCTAGACTTCCTTTTCTAGGAAAGGACAATTGGATGTTCTCAATAGATCTCCAGGATGTGTACCATATAAAGGTGGCCAGAACATCCAGGGATCATCTGCGCTTTCGGCTGGGAGCCAGTCACTTTCATTTTTGGACTCTGCCCTTTGGTCTCTACAGCCCCCAGAGTGTTCACCAAATGCATGGCAGTAGTCACAGCTCACCTGAGGAGGTTAGGATTCCAGGTGGTTGCATATTTAGATGACTGGCTCCTCACAGCCACCACCAAGCTTCAACTCATACATGCAAGGGAGACTACCTTAGATCTTTGCGGTTATTTGGGGATTACTATAAACCGGGACAAATCTGCTTTACAGCTATCCAGATGTACCGTCTTTGTCAGAGCAGATCTTGACACAGTTTCCATGATCATAAACCTTCCAATAGAAAGAGTGGTGAGTCTTTGACAACAAATTCTGAATATCATCCCCAAACAGAGAGCCCCAGTTTCAGTAGTGCTCAAATTACTAGGGACCATGGCAGCAACCATCATTGCCATTCCATTAGGCCAAATACACATGCGAATACTGCAGTGGCTAGTTTTCACACAATGGTCTTGTCTTAGGAACTTCCAATGTCTCACCACATCATAATAACAAAGTCATGCAAGAAGGATCTTCTTTGGTGGCTGACCTCTCCTCAAGTGACAATAGGACATCCCTTTGTTCTTCCAACCCCAGTTGCCACTGTGACCACAGAAGCCTTCCTGATAGGGTGGGTGGCATTTTCAGGGAAGGACAGCCCAAGCCACATGGGAGAATCACGAGGCTCATCTGCATATCAATGTCCTAGAGATGAGAGTGGTACTTCTAGCATTGCTGTCCTTTCAAAACTTTCTACCTCTAGGAACTATTGCGATAGGCAGACATTATGTCAGTGGTCTGGTACATAAACATAGAGGAACCAGATCATACACATTATGACAAGAGGCCTAGAGAGTATGGCAGTGGGAAATTTCCACCCAGCGCTTTCTGATAGCAATGCACATTCCGGGGAGGTCCAATGTGATAGCGGACAAATTGAGCAGAGCAATACTGTCTCCTCACGAGTGGTCCCTGAAAGAAGAAGTAGCTGAAAGGATATTCCACAGATGGGGCCAGCCTTGCTCTGACTTCTTTGCAACCCCCGCCAACACCAAATGCAGCAACTACTTTGCCCTGATCCCCAACTCAGGAGATGCCCCAAGGGGTGCACTTGTACACAGTTGCCCCCTGGGACTTCTTTATGCTTTTCCCTCCATTTCCTCTGATACCCAAATTCTTAGAGTAAGCCAGCACTCTGGGAAGGTCCGTTATTTTGATAGCCCCTTACTGGCCTTGTCAGATTTGGTTCCTCTTTCTGCAGCCTCATCTACTGGAAGAACCATGGATCCTGGATCCAGTTCCAGATCTTCTGATACATTCATCAGGGGTTCTTCATCCTGAAATTCATACCCTAAAATTGACAGCTTGGCTGCTCCAATTCCATGAATAGCCAGGTTCCACAAGTTATCACCTGCAGCACAGAACATTCTAATTTCTTCTCATAAATCTTCTGCCAGGAAACTATACCTTAGCACATGGAAAAGATTTTCTATATGGGCGTCAAATAATAATGTTGATCCATATATGGCTTTGATTTCTTCTATTCTAGAGTTTCTGACTAAATTGTTTCACAAAAGAGCAGCTGCAGCAACCCTTAGAGTTCAATTGGCAGCAATCTCTAATTTTCATATTTGTGATGAACAGACTCCCATCATGTCACATACACTTTCTAAAGCATTTCTTAAGGTACTGTTCACTTGAGCCCACCTATTAGAACCCCAACTGCTCCATTGAATCTTAATTTTGTGCTCTCATGGATCAGTTTACCCCCTATGAACCTGCATCATCTCATGATTTGAAATACCTATCATGGAAGACCATTTTTCCTAGTAGCTATTACTTCCGCTCGAAGAATTTCTGAACTACATGCCTTGACCATTAAAGTCCCATTGTGGGATAAGGAGAAGGCCATGAGCTGTTTGAAGACCTTGAGCTTTAGCATTTGGCTGAGTCGGAGCTGAGGATTGGCTCCAAACCCATCAGTGAGAGTGAAGGCAAAATGAACAACTCCCATGGAGCATTATGATAAGTACATAAATTCCTATTTTATAGATTCTACTAAAGGCTCTACCAGTGCTACATCACAAACCATACTGACACACTCCCATTACAAACATTATACATCACTTATAATCTACCCAGTCATTTTCAGTGAAACATTACATGGCTCATTTAAGTCCTGCCTTCATTTAAACTTCATTCCTCCCCTGTATGTATTGTTCCCACAATTCCCATTTTTCCTGTGTAGTTTGCTCCTACCCTTTTCTAAAGATCTCAATTCCAGTTGGTTTATCTTTGTTACTGTATTCACTGTTTCTAACATAGTTGGTTTAGATTTTGATTTCCATTTTCTAGTAGTTGCTTTTTTTGGCAGCCACCATAATTAGAGACAGCAAGGTCTTACCCATGTCTAGGCAATACCGATTCTGTATTGTAGCTTAGAAAAATCATCTCCCTTTTCACAGCAATCTACCCCCCCCCCCCAGCATCTCCGACAGTGCATCCTGCAGGGAATCCTTAAAGTCCACCAACCCATCACACTTCCAGAAAACATGTTCCCAAGTACCCCTTTCCTCCCCATCACACCTCCAACATTTGCTGTCTACCTGAGGAAAAATTCTCTGAAGTCTACTTGGGGTATAAAAATATCTGTGTAAACATTTCCAAGCAAAAATCCTAAATCTTCTAGATTTTGTTGCATATTGCGGAGGCATTCATAAAACCTCCCATTGTTTCTTTGTGAATTTCTTATCCAATCTCTTTTCCCAATCCATTCTAACCTACTCATATTGATTCTTATAGTTATCATGCAATATTTTATATGCTCTACTAATTATTCAATTTTTAATGCAGCTTCTCTTCTAGATTCTACTAAAAGCTGTACCAGTGCTGGTATTTTATTTAGGATCCCCTTTTCTTTCTCTTTGCCTATACTCTGAAATCAGTCCTTGACAGGAAAGGCAATCTGTAACCTGCAGTCAAAATAAATTTTTGGCCTCTTCCCATTCTGTTACCTTTCCCTCTCTAGTTATTTGTTCCCAGTGCCTTGGTTCCTTTGCCAGTTTTCTCCAATAAATTCCAGTCTCTCTTGCCTATTGTTTATATCCCTAGCTGTAGTCATCCCTACTGGCAGAATCACCTTTCTCCATTCCTGTGTTGGCTTAGTTCTTAGAATACTTTCTGCTACTTTATGGATATAATATTCTGTATGTTTTTTGTTATTCTCCTTTAAAACCTGCTTCCAAAATCCCAGTCTCTCCTTGTTTATTGAGCTTCATCCCATTTCAACATCATTGCTTTCCACTTTGAATTATAGTTTTTATCTGTGTAACTCTGAAATACCCCTTCAAATTGGTAATCCCATTTCACCCTGTTGTACTGGAAGAATCAGCTTATCCCACTTCACTCTTGCCATCTTCCCCTCCCAGATAAAGTCCTTCAGCTCTTTATTAATTGCTATCCACAACTTCTCCTCTGGTTGAATAAAGTATGCCTGACCTGTGTATAAGACTAAAGGGACTAAAACATTTTTGACTGCTTGTATCTTACACCCATATCCATATAACAAAGCTTCCATTTTCTCAGTTTTTGTATTATATTTTGTTTAGTCTCTTCCCACATATCCTTAACTGCCAATGCAGAATTTTAAGCCATACTCCTAAATACTTAATTTTATCATGTCTTATAAATACAGATATTGCTGAACCAATTTGTGTGTGGGTACGTAATTTACCCCTATTGCTTTTGTTTTAGCTTAATTAATTTTGTATTCTGAAAAGATATGAAACTATCTCAAAATATTTCCCAGCAATGTAATGTCTCTTTCTGGTTTTGTCTGGTATAAAATAATATCTCCAAATAGAGCCAGCTTTTCTTGACTACCATACCAATTATCTTTATATTTCTGAGTCCCTTATTTTCTTTGCCAGTGGTTCTTAATATAATGCAAATAACAAAGGGGAAAGAGAGGACACCCCTGCCTCATTCTTCTCCTCAAGCAGAAATTATCAGAAAGGACCCCACACACTTTAATTTTCACCTCCAATCCCTCATATATCCTCCAAATCAACCATCCATTTTTTTCAGGAAATGTAAATATTTCCTAGCTTACTCTGTAAAATGCTTTCTCTGTATCAAGACCGACCAACACCAATGGTATCTTCTTACATTCTGCTTCCCTCTGAATCATCAGTGTTCTGTTAATGTTGTCAAATGTGTGCCTCCCCTCCACACCACCACATAGATCCATATCTATCAATTTTGGCATTCATTTTGTCATTCTTTTAGCCATTATAGTTATGAACACTTTATACTTCTGGTTTAGTATTGAAATGGCCTGTTTGAAGCTGGATCTGATGGATCTTTACCCTCTTTAGGTATTACAGCTACCACTGCTTTCTTCCAGGATGTTGGCACTTCTCCTCCTCTTAAAATACTGTTAAAAGAAAACCTTCCAGATCTTTATCATTTTTTCCCTCCTAGCTTCCAAACTTCCACAGGAATGCCATCTTTTCCTGGGGACTTTCCAGAAAATTGGTTATACATCACAATTTTTTTTCTCATCTTTTCTTATCCTAACCGTTAGCAATTGGGCCTCATCTTCCTCTAACCTTGGCATATATGATTCTTCCATAAATATTTCCATTTGTATCTTTTCTTGATTTCCATATTTCTCTGCTTTATACAGAATTTCATAGAATTTCTGAATTATTTCTAATACCTGTATAGGATCTTTTGTTACCTTCCTTGTTATAGGCTCCCTAAGCTTGCTGATAGCCCTTTCTACATTCTGTTGCCTGAGTCGTGCTAAAAATGTTTGTGCTGTACTATTATTATCAAAAAACAGTTGCTTAACAGCACTATTTATAAACTCATGCTTATTATTGAGGTAATCCCTTATTTTCTGCTTAGTATTCTGCACTTGATCCTCCTCTTGTTCTGTGAGATTCTCCATTTTCTGCAGTACTTTAACATTTGTCATTCCCTCTAAATAATTCTTGTTCCTTCTTAACCATAGCTCCCTTTATTTTATTTCCACCCTGTTTTTACATTCCTCCTCCTCCTTAATTTTCTCCCATTCCTTAGCTATATTTTCAGAAGTTTCTATCCTCTCTAATAGCTCCTGAATAATCTCCACTATCCATTCCTTAAATTCCTCTCTTTTTAACGGATAAGTGAGAAACCACCACTGTCTCATTTTTATTTAATTACCCTGTGTTTTTATTTTAGTTCTTATTGGTGCATGATCTAAAATAGTTATTGTGTACATGTCAAGGCCTTCAATTAAATGCACATGTTCCTGTGAAATGTAAATTTTGTCTAGCCTAGCCCAGTTTTTATATCTTGGGGAATATTACACAAAACCCTTCCTAACTCCTATTACTGAATTCACATCTTCCATGCCAAATAATTTCATACATTTCTTCAAATTCTACCCTCCTTTTTTATACTTTCCATACTTGACCCCACAGACACATCATCATTCTTGCAAATCACATTCCAGTCCCCACTTATAAGTAATATTTCTTGCTGAAAACTAATTATTTTTCCCAGAGTTTTCTTGAGCTCCATTATAGAAGTTTGAGGTGGAATGTAAATACATGCCAGTGTAATCCTCCTCCCTTGCCAGTAGCCCCTTATCACTACAAATCTCCCATTATTATTTTTCTGTCCTCTTCTGTCACTGTTGGAGCTCCTCTTGCAGTTAATATAAGTACTGTTCTTTTCCTTTGTCCCAGGTATTCAGCTGAATAACCATCCTGAAAAACTTTCTTTATCAAATTCACATGTTCATTTCTAAGTGTGTCTCCTGTAACACAACTATTTGCACTCTGCATTTTTTAATATAGTTCATACTCTCTGTTTTTTGTATTTATCTGTCAGATTATTGACATTTAAAGACATTGCAGAAAGCATTACTGCATTAAAAAGTTACTATTCCCATTTTTTGTGTACAACACCTTTTTAAATATCTAGTTCCAGCTTTTGTGTTACATAATTACACTGACAGATAGGTTCATAGGTAGGTACTAGGCTATCTGCCTGAGGGCATTTATAAGCCTAGCCAGAGCGTGTCGGCTTTTGCTGCCCCATTAATTAACTGATCCTCTGTCAAGCAGAGCCAATGAAGTGATCCCAGGGGTGTATTTTCTGTTACCCATCCACTCGTCAAGGTTTCTCTTGAAGAGTGTTAGTGAGGGGCTCTGCCTGATGTAATTGGAAATTTTGTTCCAAAGTATGGGGAGTCTCTATGACAGGAATCTATCCCTCCAGCATGTTCTATTTATTGTTGTGGTGAGGTTTAGCTCACTAGAGCGTGTGGCTCGCAGTGACTTGGATTTCTTTAGGTGGAGCATGTCCATCAATTCTGAGTTGGACATGGCTTTGTAAGTCAGGCAGAGATCACCTCTGAGTAAGCTATATGCCACTGAGTACAGCCGGAGTTTTTTCAGTTGGGCTGCATAGGACATATGTTTGAGACCAGTAATCCTCTTGGTGAGGTACTTTTGTGGTCTTTCCAGCTGTTGGAAGTGTCTTGTGAGGTACATCCCAAATGGGGCATCGTACTCTATGATGGATCTAATGAGTGACGAATAGAGGGGCACTATAACCTGTTTATTTCTAGATGTGAACCCTTTAGTAATTAGATGGGCCACATAGAAGGATTTCCTAACTACTTTGGCAATATGATTGTCAAAGGAGAGATTACTGTCTACCTGAGTCCCCAGATCTCTTATTACCTCTTCTGTATTAAGGGGGCTGCCACCTATGTGGTAATTCGTGGGTGTTTTGTTTTTCCCAAACAGGATGACTATGCATTTTTTGGCATTTAGCTTGAGGCCATGACTTTGACACCAGGTGTCTGTCTTAGTAAGGCCCTTTTGGAGGATGTCCGTGTCAGCCGGAGAGTCAATTATGGCTCCCAGTTTGCAGTCATCGGCGAACTTGGTTAGCCATAGTCCTCCTGTGTTTGCCTGTACTTCTGAGAAGTATATGCCAAACAGTACAGGTCCTAGGACCGAGCCTTCCGGGATACCACTTGTGACTGGTTTAGAATCGGACCTGGAGCCTGCTATTCTTACAGTGTGAGTTCTGTCTGTAAGCCAGTTGGCAACCCATCTGGTGATGTAGGGGTTTATGTTCAGGCTGGTGAGTTTTTCTGTAATACCCGAGTGGGGAATGATGTCGAAAGCCTTGGTGAGGTCAAGGTAGGCTGTGTGAACCGCCTTTCCCTTGTCTATGGCCTTAGTGACTGTCTTGAAGAAGTCAACCAGGTTTAGTAGGCATGATCTGCCCTTACCAAAGCCGAACTGGGTTGGGTCAGGTGATTGGAGGTTCTCAATGTCTTTGTTAATGGGTTCCATGATGATGCACTCCATAGCCTTGCAGACCAGGCTAGTCAGGCTTATGGGGCGATAGTTACCAGGGTCAGTTGTGGCCCCTCCTTTGTGGAGAGGAATAATCGTTGCTGTGCACCATTCTATGGGCATGTAGCCTGTGGAGAGGCTGAGGTTGAACAGTGTGTTTAGGTGGGGGGGGTTAGTTAGTTCTGTAGTTCGTGCAAGACGCAGCCTGGGACACCATCTGGTCCCATTGACGCTGTGTTTTTGGCTTTTGAAAGGGCTGTTTTCACCTGTGTGTCTGTGATTTTTGGGACACTACACTTTTCCGGTATTGTTGTGGGCTCTTTTGGAGGTGAGAGGAGGTGAAGTTTGCACTGAATCTATCTGCCAGGATGTTGGCAATATCAGTAGGTTCAGTATATTTTGTGCTGTTTTGCACTAGTTCAGTGCATATCTGCGAGTTGCCACTTAGATTCTTAACATAGCTAAAGAAGGCTTTGTGGTTATCTTTTGAATCCTTGGCTATTTTTCTTTCGAAGTTAGCCTTGGACGATTTCATGAGGGACCTCAGTTTCTCAGTGATACTGATCAAGGATGTCTTTCCTTCTTGGGATTTGCTTTTTTTCTGAACTAGTTTCCTCCTTCTATTGTATAGCCTGTTTACTGCAGGGGTCTACCAAATTGGTTTCCTTCTCTTAGAGAAGTGATTATTGGTTTTGCTAGGGATGGCATGATCCATGCATCCTTGTAGGTGCTCATAAAGTGCATTTGTAAAGGTTTCTGCATCTTGGGCAGCGTTATCCTTTAGCGTGGGGGCTGTGAAACTTACCACCTTTGTCTTAAGTAAGGTGAAGTTTGCTTTAGAAAAGTTTTTTTTACTGTGGTTTCCTTAGTTGGGGGTGGTGGTGGGGTCTGGACATCCAGTGTGATTAGTTTATGGTATGATCTAACCAGTGACAGGTTGCCCTCCGGTGTGGAACACCTGTCACCCATGTTGGTGATGACCAGGTCCAATATGTTTTCACCTCTCGTAGGGGAGTTTGAATTGATGAATTCCAAGAAGCACTGGGCCTGGGAATTTGTACTCGAGTAGTTTTCCCAGTGAATGGTAGGGTAATTGAAATTGCCCAATATCAGGGTGTTTGGTAGGACCTTCATGTTTTCCAGTCTCTCCAGAAAGGTGGAATGGTGGTCCTGGGTCATGGAGGGGGTGATCTGTAGCAGGCCACAATTTGCATTGCAGATTTGCCCGATGTTAGTTGCACATGGATGATCTCAGAGGTATCATGCTGCGCCACTGTCCTGGAAGTGTAGATATCTTTGATGAATATGGATACACCCCCTCCTTTTGTGTTTCGGTCCATGTTCTGTGGCCGAAACGTGTGGTATGAGTTGTAGCCTGGTAGTGCTGGGGTGCTCTCTGGAGCCTTGAACCTGGTTTCAGTTACTGCACAGATGTCGACGTTCTCCATACTGAGGAGTGCTTCGAGCGTGTACATTTTGAGATTTAAACTCCTACCGTTGAGTAACATAACCCTCAGTTTTTTGTTAATTGTACTGTTTACGGAGGTGGGTTTGACTTTTGAGCCTTGCCTAAAAAAGGCACTATGGGGGCAGTAAGAGCCTTGGCCAGTATTCAAAAGCCTAGGGGTAACAGGTGCAAGCTGTCTCTTGCGAAGTAATGCGGCTTGTCGAGCATGTCTTCCCAGGCTGACAGACACTGGATCCCCTTTGAATGACAGCAGAAGCTTAGCCAATTGTTGAAATTGGTCATTTTTTCTTTATACTGAGGTATCATTCTTGGTGAGGGCAGGATGCTACTCAGGGTCAGGGTCATACCAGCCTGGGCTACATGATCAGAGAGCTCTTCCATGTCTCTTTTCATGTAGTCCAGGGAGGTATGTCTCAGGTTATTCACACCAACATGAACAATGACAGAGTCATATTTGTACTTGTTCTGGAGTGACCTGAGTGCAATTGTGATTGTGTAATGTGGCGGATTCTGGCTTCCGACAGGCAGCTAACAGTAACTTTCTGCTTGTCCAGCCTAGTGAGTGGGACTTTTAATTGAACTTTTGAACTTTTATACACTTGCTTCTTGTCATATCCATTTGAGCCTGTGTCACATCTTACAAAACATTTTTTTATTGAAAGCCCTCAAAAAAAAAACACCTCCAACACTCCCCCAAAACCTATCAATTTAATACCAACACAAAACTATGTACATCTTCAAATACTGAAGTTTTTCCCTCCTAATAGGAACAGCAGTTCCAAACTTACAGCCACATTTACAAACTTTAGTTAATCTAAAAGAAAGGTTAAACATGTTGTGTAAAGGAAGTACTGCCTGCCAGCACAGCTAGCTGGACGTTTGTAAATAATTGTGTCATTTGTGAATATCAAACTAATTTATACAAGATGTTGGTGTTAGAAACGTATTAGAACTGTATATCATATAAGATGCTTGTGTTACAAATGTATTAGAACTGTATGTTGTGTATATCAAATGGCTCTGTACAGATGTTTGTATTAAAGTATCGTGCCTTAATGGAAGAGAACAGAAATGTACATCACTATTGTAACTGTTTAAATGTATATGCTTAACAGAGGAAACTGGAGGGTTAACCTCAGTCCAACAAACTTTAGAAAATTATTTGAAATTAAATTATTTTATAGGCTAGGCCATAAAGTTGGCTATCTGCCAGGTTTCAATGCAGACACAAAGTTTGTACTAGGAAGCTTTCTGTATTGTCTTTGGAGTGAACTAATCACTACTTTGAAAGCATGGAGAGTGCAATTGTTTTATGACTTCCAGCACCTTCCAAAGATCTGAGCAAGAGTCCTTGTAAATGTATTTTTGCATGTAGATGTCAAATACTGTCAGCTTCCACCAGTGGGAGTGTTGCCTTGAAACTAGAAGTCAAATGACAAGAAGTGATGTCATCCTGCAGGCTATCCCAGCAGTAATATTTTAGATATTATTTTGAGAAGTCTCTTAGAGAGAGAGGACCTGACAAGAAGAACCACTCACCACAATATCTGCCTTGTTCTATATGAAGTAAGTTTCTAGGGAACAGTATAATTCTCAGGTTCAGTCAGGAATATAGTGAAGCTTAGTTTAGATTTTATTTTTCTTTATTTGTGTGAGCCTGTAATGCAATGTTATTTTAAATGTTTTCTGTGGTTTTCAACTCTGATGTCACTGTGAATATATAATGATGTTTTTAATCTTCTTTCCATTCATCACTGAAAGGTTCGGTTCTGAGCCCTTGGAACTGAGTCGGCTTAATACCAAGCTCGCACCAGCCAAAAATGCTCGAGCTAAGCTTCTACCCATAGTGCCCTTCTCTCTGTTAGCTCAGATTTTGTTTGCCGCATAGCCGTAAAGCCGCATTTCAGCCGTGCTGTCAGCTAAGTGGAAAACTTTTGATATCTTTCAGGATATTTTGTATTTTTCCTTTCTCTTGTTGTTAATATTGATATTTCTATAACTTTACAGCTATATTTAAACCTCTTACTCCTGTTTCTACCCATTTGGTAATCTTTTAAATACCATTGGTGGTACGGCCTTTCTCCCTACCCTTGTTTTATTTCTTGAACTGTCTCCCCTTTTAGCTAACTGGTTGTGTGTTTTTGATATATATTTTGATATAATGTGTGTGTGTGTGTGTGTGTGTATATATATATATATATATATATATATATATATATATATATATATTTATCTTAGACACAGATATAGTAGAGCTTGATTTTTTTCCTTTAGTCTTCTATCTAGATTGTTGTGTGTAATTTTTCATGATGTCTGATAAAAAGGGCACATTGGGATTTAAGCACTGTACTTCATGTAAGGTTAAACTACCTAACAGTGATTCCCATGATGACTGTGTTTATTGTTTGGGGGTGCCCCAACTTATGGTGCAAACCCCCTGTGTGCTTTGTCAAAGTTTCAGTCAGTGCACCTTGAACGAGTGCAAAAACAAGCTGATTCTGAAGGGCCTACTTAATTTGCCCTTTTCAGAGGCCCTTTCTGCAACGGAGGTCTCATTCCCCTGCAATCAAGCATAAGAGAAGGTTCCACTCTGTTCCCTCTTCACCATCGGGTGACCAGGGCAAATCTGTAAAACCTAAAGTGCCTTAGCTATCTTCAGAGCATAAGTCTGCCTCTTCTGCACCAGCTATGGCTGTTCCTATGTCGGCACCAATACTGTCTCTGGCACCAACTATTGACCTTCCAATGACTACTATGACTTTGGCACTGAGTGCTGCTTCAGCACATTGCATGCCTTCGATGCCTATCTCTGCAATTACAATTCAACCTTCCGTGTCTGCTTCAAGTGCCCCTTTGGCATCGAGTCCTTTTACTGATCCGATAATTACGATTTTGACTCCACTGCTTCTGGTCTCCAAACTTGAGACTTTGGTGCCAGTAGATTCCACACCACAGACCTGATACTTTCCATCTGCAGACCCATTTCTAGGGCAGGTCTACAGTCCATTCCTAGAATGACCTGACTCCCTGTCGGGAGTATCCACTAGATCCACCAGGAGCCTTTCCAAGCTTGATGGGGTGTGACGTGTGGACCAGCTATTGACAGCCAGGGGGATACCCACTCCTTTTAAGACTCATCCTCCTGCAGGACTTGGGTTAACTTCTCCACAGACGCCATCCTACTCTCCTCCTTTGACCATACCGGTTCCAAAGCCTTCTGCTCCAGTGTCCTTTTCAGAACCTCCCATCTCGGCACCTGTAGTGGACCTCACTGGGGCTCTGGGACTGTCCCTTTGGCCTTCGGTCCCCACTGAACCAGGCCTTCCTCAACCCCGTGATTGGGCTGCAGGCTGTTCGGCTCATGGCATGGTTCTGAGTTTGTCAATGGTTCCGTCCTCTGTGCTGGGAGTTCTGTCTGCACTGATCCTGCTTGAGACTCCATCCTTGGGATCAGGTTCGAAGGAACAGGGTGTGTGGTTTCTGGCTCCCATCCCTATTCGGGCAGACCTGCTTTCTGAGCTATGGAGAGGGCACTTGCTTCTGGAAGCATTCCACCAACATTGGAACCCCAGACCTCCATTTCACCTGAGCTACAGCTGTCACAAGCCACTTCCCCAGGACACCGGGCAGAAAAGCCACAGGGGGACCCCCCATTGCAGGTTGCCCCATCTTCTGAGTCCTCTTCAGAAGCCCCCACTGAGGAGCCCCTACGGAAGAGATTGTGCAAGAGGAAGCATGTAGACTCCTCTGAAGAGTCTCTAACAGAGGACACGGATTTCGATGATGGTGAAGGGTCCCCACAGCAACCCCCTGATATCTCCTTTAGAGACATCCTTGAAATGTTGAAACGGGGGCGGGGGTGATTGGAAGCCTCTTCCGAGGAATCTGTGTTTCTGCAGGCTTTCTGTGCCCGGTCAACTACCTGTTGGGTGACTCCAGCTGCAGATGAGCTGGTACAACTTGTGGTGCAGCACTCCTGGAAGAACCCTGATACTGTTGAGTTGATCCCTCGAAGACCTGACAAGATACTTTCTCCCCCTAGGAAAACCCACATTGGTCCAGAGGTTTACCATTCGATGCTATGGTGGTGGCGGCGGCCACAAAAAAGGATCTTGCTGAAGAGAGTCATACTGTTCACCCACCCAGCAGAGAGTCCCGGGCTGTGGACAGATTAGAGAAGTGAGTTTTTGCTTCAGTGACCTTTGCCATATAGTCTCTGAATTACTTGGCACATTTTACGAGACTCCAAAGAGACTTGGTTTCTGAACTCTCTGGAACACTCACCGGACAGGTGTCTGACGAGGTAAGGGATAAAGTTGCCTCGCAACTCACATCCCTGGAATTGATCTCCAATTCGTCCGTGAGGTTGCTCTCTCATGCAACTGAAGGGGCAGCTAGAGCGGTGGGTTCAGGCATAGTTATGAGATGCCATGCCTGGATGCGCCTCTGTGACTTTGTGGACCCTTTCAAGTCTTCCTTCCTGAATGCTCCAATTGAAGCATCTTCCCTTTTTAACCCCATGTTGAAGGACACCCTGGACAGGTGTGAGCAGGATGGCAAGACCCTGTCTGCCATAGGTCTACATTTTTCCAGTCCTCAATGTTTCTTTTCTGGGAGCCAGAAGAACAGCAAAATGTGGCACAAAAAATCTCAGGGTCTTTTCCGTGCGCCACATGCGGTGGTGATATCCCCAGGGGCAGAGGGGGTCCACGTAATTATGGACCCAGGGATTCTTTCTCTGGGCAGCCTTATCAGTGGTCCTGAAGATCGGTGCAATTGCTTTCCTCTGCAGGCAGTCAGGGGATGTTTCTCTCTACACCAAGCTGCCTGGCATTCAATAACCTCCAATTGTTGGGTGCAGAAGATCATAACCAGAGGCTACACCATTATTTCCGACAAAACTTCTGGATGTTCCACCCAGTCAAAGGGAAAAAGCAGCTGTAGAAATAAACAAGCTGTATCAAAAAAGAGTCATCCAATTAGTCCCACCAGACCAATGCAGATCCAGATTTTACTCGAGATTCTTTTTGGTGCCAAAAAAGACAAGGGACTGGAGACCCATTCCGGATCTCAGCAATTTGAACAAGTCCGTTGCCCAAATGAAATTTCGGATGGTCACGGTTCAGTCCATTCTCCCTTTTCTAAGGGAAGGTGATTGGATGTGCTCGATAGATCTCCAGGACGCATATTACCACATCAAAATGGACAAATGCTTCAGGATTCTACTTCGCTTCTGGCTAGAAGTCAATCACTACCAGTTTTGTGCCCTGCTGTTTGGACTCTCTTCATCCCCCAGAGTGTTCACAAAGTACATACCAGTGGTTACAGCTCACTTGAGACTGCAAAGATTCTGGGTGTTTCCATATTTGGATGATTGGCTACTTACCACCCCCACCAAGCATCTTCTGGTAACAACCCTGCAATACATTCTTTTCCTGGTGAGACTTTTGGGGATAACAATAAACTGGGAAAAGTCCAACCTTGCTCCAGTTCAGAACATAGAATTCATTGGAACAGTCTTCAACATCTGTTCTTGTCTGGTGCCTCTCCCAGCTCACAGACTTCAGAGATTGAGGCTCCAGCTCCGGGTGGTACTCTGTCAAAGCAAAGCCTCAGCGAGAGGTTCTTCATGTTTTAGGATCCATGGCAGCTTCCATACCAATAGTCCCTTTTGCAAAACTGCATATGCGAATACTTCAATGGCTTCTACTATCTCAGTGATTTCCAAATTACCACCCTCAATGCTTTCAAATTCAGATAACTAATTCTTACAAGCAGGACCTTCTTTGGTGGATGAGGCCAGACACCGAACCTTGGAGCTGTCCATTCCAGCTCACCCAACCCAAAACAATTGTGACCACGGATGCTCCCCTGATAGGGTAAGAGGGCCATTTCCAGGGAAAGACAGTCCAAGGCGCATGGTCCACGTTAGAGGCTAACCTGCATATTAGCGTTCTGGAACTGAGAGCGGTGTTGTTAGCGTTGCAAGCATTCCAACTTGTTCTCCCTTCTGGAACAATTTCAATTCAGTCAGACAACATGTCAGTAGTCTGGCATTACAGCAAGTAAGGAGGCATCAAATCATATCCCCTGTGTCGAGAAGCCATAAGAATTTGGCAGTGGGTGATAGCTTCCAACCGCTTTCTGATAGCAAGGCATATCCCTGGGATTTCTAATGTGATTGCAGACAGGTTTAGCAGATGCATTCTCCTGCCTCACAAGTGGTTGCTCAATCCCAATGTAGCGGCAGAAATTTTCAGCCATTGGGGCCAGCGTTGCTGCGACCTGTTCGCCTCCCCATCAGTCAACAAATGCAGCAGCTATTTTGCCCTATTCACCCACAGGGGGAGTCCCCGAGGGACACTGATCCACAATTGGCCCACGGGACTGCTATATGCCTATCCCCCCATTCATCTGCTACCTCAATTCATAAAGAAAGCTATTCGGTTGAAGTGCAAACTGATCCTCATAGCCCCCTTTTAGCCTCGACAAGTTTGGTTCCCCTTCCTTCATCTCATCTGTTATTGTCAAATGTCGATTGTGGACCCTCTTCCAGACCTGATCCCTCACCCCCCAAATATTTGAGTCATCCAAACCTATCCAGTCTGAAGCTGACAGCTTAGTTTCTCCACTTCCGCTAATCACCAGGCAGGATGACCTTACCTCACCTGTTCATGACATTATTCTGGCCTCTCATAAACCATCCACCAGAAGACTATATCTAGACAGATGGAAGAGATTCTCTATTTGGTCTAAGAAAAAGATGCTAGATCTGTACTCGGCTCCAGTCACAGCAGTTTTACAATACCTATCTAAATTCTTTGAAGATGGAGCCACAGCTTCTACCATACGAGTACATCTAGCAGCCATCTCTGTCATAATGGTTTGGATGATTCTCCCCTCATCTCGCTTTGGTTATGCAAAACTTTTCTTAAAGGGGTCTCTCACATTAGGCCTCCAATCAGACAACCTATAGAGCCATGGAACCTCATGTTAGTTCTTCAGTCTTTAACTCAACCCCCCTTTTGAGCCTGCAGCAAAGTGTGACCTCAGATTCTTGTTGTGGAAGTCTCTTTTCCTGATAGCCATCGCGTCAGCCAGACGAATTTCTGAGCTTCAGGCATTATACACCTAAAGGCCCTATGTGATCTTCCACAAGGACAGAGTATCACTTTACACAGACCTATCTTTCCTCCCCAAAGTTTTTTTGGACCTTTCCATCAATCAGACCATTGATTTTCTAGTAATTCCAAGGTCACTTTATCAAAATGGTTAAGGGACTGCATACACTACATTTATTCACTTGCAAAAAACCTGTGCCACAGAATTTTAAAGCCCAATTCTACTAGATATATAGCAATGTCTGTAGCCTTCCATTCCAGAGCTTCTATGGATAATATCTGTACTGCAGGCACTTGGGCTAACCCCCACACCTTTATCAATCATTACAAATTGGATATGGTCTCCAGAGGGAGAGCTGCCTTCAGCTCAGTGGTGCTCAGGAGCGTTCTTCCATAAGGGCCGCCAAAGGAACACAAGGTAGCTGGGGATTCTGTCCCGTCAGTGATGAATGGAAAGAAGATTAACAACATCAGATAAAGAAGTTATGTCTTACCATAACATTCCATTTGTGGTGGTGTTCTTTCATTCATCACTTCCCACCCCCCCTCCAAAGGCTTCTGGGGGATAGTTTGGGTCCAAGTGGTGAGTTAAGGCATTTGCACAGAAATGGGCACTGCTTTACTAGTACAACATGAGCAACCTCAGTCTGAGGTAACAGGGAGTAGGGCACTATGGGTAGAAGCTTAGCTCGAGAGTTTTTGGCTGGCGCAAGCTTAGTATTAGGCTCAGAACTGAACCCATCAGTGATGAATGAAAGAAGATCAACACAGATGGAACGTTATGGTAAGACATAGCTTATTTTTTAATACTGTCTTGTTGTTTTATTAATTATTATTAAATATATTTAAACCTCACATTTAGCTGATAAATGTAGAGATATTTTTAAGTTTTGAGAGTACTTGCATATTTATTTGGTGACACTGTGTGAGCCACTCCTAATAGCTTTGCTCTTGGTCAAACTACAGTTTATATTAATATTAATGTTAATATTCACTGTAAAACTTGTCACCCTTTAAGGGCTTTAAAGTAGCTGTTGAGAACTGACTGGTGGCAGTACAAACTACCTTATAGTCGGGGCAGAAGGGGGCAGAGCTAGTAAACCTGTGCCAGCCTTTTCCAGGTGTGTGTGTTTAAATCAAACCTGAAAGAGTATGTGTGTCAGCTACTTGGACAGGGACACTACGCATTTGTTGGACAGAGAGGGTGCTGGAGATCTTGGCTTGGTCAGTCAGCTCAGATCTCAACTCTATATTTGTGCCAGTGGGGAGTCTTATCAGGGATCTGGAAAAAGAGTAAGAAACCAGCCCTGGACTGACTGTGGTCTCTATGTGCTCTTAAGGAAAATTGCACTTGATACAGAGAGCTGCATCTGGCAATACTGTATGTGCATGTGTTATCCTCCCAGTGAATGTTACCCCCACAGGTGCCAGTGGTGAAGATTGAGGCTCCTTGATTACTGGTCCAGTGCTAGGTAGTCACAAATGGTAAGGTGCATGGTGCAGTCTGTGCTTTTACTAAATGCTAATTGGTTTTGTCTTTTCTTTGTAGCTGTCCCAGCTGGGAAACCCCCAGAATGCTTTCAGAGAACATTGTATCCTAACCAAATTCTGTTCTCATTTTTTTGCCTTCAGCCAATCACTCTCTACAAGCTTGTAACCAGATGTTCTTCATTCCACATTGCTGCAGTCCTAACTATTGGGTAGTCCGCTGTCCAATATCCTCAGTCTTTTGCCGCATGGTCTCTGAAAGTTTCTGAAGTCAGAGTTTCAGACCGAATCAAAGTTAATATTTTGGTTTTTTCTTGCCTCAGTATTTAACCGGATGTCAGAAAAAGTGAATAACTGTATTTCTTGTGGGAAACAGATACCTCATAGGGATTACCATACTTTGTGTATACCTTGTTTAGGGCCTGAACGTTGTTGGCTTGTGCTAGATTTAACAAACGCACTATTAAGAGAAGGTTAGACTGTGCCAGGTTAGTGTTTGGGAAGCGTTGTAATTATAAAATGCCGCCGGATGCAAGGATAAAGCAGCAAAGCCTAGAGTGGAGGAACCGACAGTCCCAGTTCTTTAGAAGGCTCAGTGGAGCCGGAGGTTTTGCCAGGTGTTTCTTTGGAGTCTCAGGGAGAGACTTTACTGTTACAGGATGTATCCTCTCAGGAAGTAGGCCAGGCTGAGGGGGCTTCTCTGGTGGCTGTTCTTCCCTCTCTTCCTAAGGTGGTTAGAGCCTCCCCTTCTGTTCTCAAGGCTTCTTTGAGGGGCAGGCCAAGTTTAGCTTCAGTGGGGGTTTCTCCTAGTGCTTCAGGGTCTTTGCCTAAGAAACATATGCTTAAAATGGCAGAGGATTTGATTACTATGATAAGGGGTTCTATGCCTCCTCCTGATAAGAGGCCTAGGGTGGAACCTGAGTTTGAGAGTTTTGAGCAATGCTGAAGACTTGCAGGAGTTCCCTCCTTATTCTGACTCTGATGTGGATGATTCTACTCCTTCTGCTTCTCCTCCTGAGGATTTTTCATTTTCAGAGACTCTGCATTCCATGAGGGAGCATTTTAAATGGGAAGGTCAAGATTTCTCTGATTCCAGGAAAAGGCTTAGGGAATTCTTGTTTTACCTCAGCATAGGCCTTTGGCTATACCTCCTGTTTTGAATGTGGTGGAAGATGTGTTTGCAGAGGCTTCCCTGAATCCTGATTCTTTGTCTCCTGCCCCAGTTAAACCGGATAGGTATTATAGGGTGCCTGAAGCTCATAAGTATGTTGTTAAGAGTCCTAGGGCAGACCCGAAACTGTCTCTCAGGGGCCTAAAGGTGTGAAGGCCTCAGTTGTTAAAAATCCTGTCCCTCCTGATAAAGAGGCAAGGGCTTTGGATAGATGGGGAAAGAAAGTGTATACTTCTTCCACTTTAGCCATGAGGGCGTTGAATTGTCAGTTTCACATGTTAAAATATCAGAATTATCTTCTTTCACAGTTGAAATCTAAGGTGGATGCTCTGGCGAAGGTATTGAGTGTAAAGAGTTGCAGGATTTAGTTCATGTGTCTGAACAGGTGGGTAAACATTCCTTGCAGTGTGGTTTTGATGCTGTGCAGGCCTCCTCCAGGGTGGCTGCCACTGGTTCTGTTCTTCGAGGCACGCCTGGTTGAGAGATCAGAATTTAGCTGAGCATGTTAAGACAAGGATTTTGGATGCTCCTTTACAGTCTGATGTGTTGTTTGGTTCGCCTGTGGAAGCAGTTTTGAAGAAAATGGAGGACAAGGCTAAGTCTATGCAAACTGTTAAAGATTTTTGCAGGTGCAGCCTCGTTTAGTAGAAATTGGCCTACTAAGGGATGGACTTATCCTGCTTATGATTCCCAGTCTAGGGGTAGGTCTAGACGTGGTAGGGGCAGAGCTCAGGGTTCTTTTAGGCCTAGGACAGGGAGTTCCCCTGCTCAGACCTCTGGTGAGGGCAGGGGTCAGTCCTGCAGACCCAATGACCTGCCTTTTCAGCTGCCAGTTCATTCTCGCCTGGCAGCACCGTTGGGAGGAAGGCTGTCTCTTTTCAAAGAAAATTGGGATTTAATTACCCAAGACAGATGGGTTCTGGATATCATTCACCACGGTTACAGGTTTTATTTCCATACCTTGCCTCCTTTCACAGGCATGCCAGACATTCCTCCTCTACAAAGACAAGAGGCTCACAAGCAAATTTCTCTGTTGCTCCAAATAGGGGCCATTCAGCCAGTTCCTGTGCCAGAAAGGGGCCTAGGATTTTATTCTCGCCTGTTCCGAAGGGGAACACGTGGAGACCAATTTTGGATTTATCTATCCTCAACACTTATCTGGATATTCCCAAGTTCAAAATGTTGACGTTACAACAGCTTTTACCTCTGCTGGGCAAAGATCACTGGATGGTAACTTTAGATCTCAAGGAAGCTTACCTTCATGTGCCTATAAGACTGAGTTGCAGAAAGTATCGAGCTGGAAATTCTCATTATCAGTTCTCTGCATTGCCCTTTGGCTTATCTAAGAGTATTCACAAAGGTTCTGGCTCCAGTGATAGCTTACTTCAGGCTAAAAGGAATTCAAATCTATCCTTACTTGGACGACTGCCTGATTCTGGCTCAAGAAAAGGAAGTCCTTCTACAGCATTTGGAATATGTCATAGCAGTGCTAAGATGCCTAGGGTATTCTGTGAACGAAATAAAGTCCAGTCTAGTACCCTCTCAAGACATGTGCTTTCTGGGTGTGAGACTGAATACAGCAGCCCAGATGGCCTTTTTAACCCCGGACAAACAAAATAATCTTTCCAGTTACTTCCATCAACTATCTCTTCAGTCCGGGCTGACTGCAAGGACAGTCCTTCAAGCCTTAGGGTTCATGGCATCTTGTATTCTGGTGCTTCCCAATGCCAAACTGCATATGAGGAAGCTGCAATGGTATCTCAAAATGTATGGACACAGCACTGCCAGGATTTGGACACTGTCATTCAAATAATACCTTGCATTCAAAAGGAATTTTTGTGGTGGGCTCAGGAATGTCACCTAAACAAGGGACTCTCTGTGACCCGGCCAGAGGCGAGTCAGATTCTAACGACAGATGCCTCAGACATTGCTTGGGGAGCTCATCTAAATGGAAAGTGGATACAAGACAAGTGGCCTGCCAGACTACAGCATCTACATATCAACATGAAGGAGATGTTAGCAGTCCAGTTTGCATTAATGGCTTTCAAGGAATTACTTCTTCCAGGGCAGGTGTTGATTCTAACAGACAACACAACTGTCATGTGGTACATCAACAAACAAGGGGGATCACATTCTTACCCATTGTGCAGGCAAGCAATGATTTTATGGGAGACTGCTTGCAACTAACTCTTCAGGCAAGGTTTCTGCGGAGCACAGAACTCCATAGCAGATGTGTTAAGCAGACAAATCATGGATCCCCACGAGTGGAAACTGGATCATCATGTATTTCAAAAATTGACAGTGTCATGGGGAACTCCAGACATAGATCTGTTCGCTTCTCCACTAAACCACCAGCTGCCAAAGTTTTGCACAAAGAGGTTTCATCACACAGCTTGGAGAGTGGATGCTCTTTCTTTCAGTTGGAAAAATCTTCATGTGTATGCGTTTCCACCTCTGCCTCTTCTTCCAAAGGTGCTTCTAAAGGTCAGACAAGACAAGCCAAGGATGATTTTAATAGCTCCAGATTGGCCTCGGCAGCACTGGTACCCATTACTGAGGAGTCTGGTAAGGAAGCCTCCATGGCCTTTACCCTTGATTCCACACCTGTTGTCTCAGAGAGACGGTCACCTGCTCAATGTCAAGCTTCACTCTCTTCATCTAACAGCCTGGCATATTCTGTTTTGAAAGACAGTAGGCCTCAACTTCCTCAACAAGTTTTAAATGTGATTATGGAAGCCAGGAGACCTAGTACAAGGAAAGTAGAAAAATGGAAGAGATTTTTATTTTGGAGTGCAGCAAACAATTTGGAGATTTCTGAGCCAAATTTGAGTGTGGCTCTTCAATATCTTACTGAGTTACTGGACAAAGGTTTGTCTTTCTCTTCCATTAAGATTCATGCTGCAGCAATTTCAGCTCACTATGATTGTGACCCACCATTGTTTATCCTTTGTTCAAGCAATTTCTTAGAGGGGCAAAGAATTTAAGACCCCCGTAGAGCTCCTACTCCTGCTTGGGATCTCAATTTTGTGTTGGAGAAACTTACTCTACAACCTTTTGAGCCTACTGCTGAATTGAAATACTTGTCATGGAAGACTGCTTTCTTGTTGGCCATTACTTCTGCAAGAAGGGTTTCTGAGTTGCAGGCCCTTATGGCAGTGGAGCCTTTTTGATTTTTCATAAGGATAGGCTCTTTATTACTAATCCTTCCTTTATGCCTAAGGTGGTTTCTAGTGTGGCTTTAAACCAAACTATTCATTTGCCTACTTTTTATGCAGATCCCCAAAATAAAGGGGAAAAGATTTTGCACACTTTAGATGTACACAGGCAATTATTATTTGAGCAGGACTAAGGATTTTAGGCAGTCTCAGCAGTTGTTTGTTTCTTTTGCTTTGAGTTGCAAGCCTGTGTCAAAACAAACTATTTCTAGGTGGATTGGGTGTTGCATTACATTTTGTTATTCCCATCATGGCAAGGAGATTCCAGCTGGGATTAGGCCTCATTCCACTAGGGCTACTGCCACTTCCACAGCATTTCTAAGGGGTGGCAACTAAGGATATTTTGGAGGCAGCTACTTGGAGTTCAGTGCATACTTTCTCTAAGCATTATCACCTTCCTCTCTACTCTAAGTCTAGGGCTGGTTTTGCCACAGCTATTTTGCAAGGCATGTTGTCAGTTCCTGCTTCCTTATGATTTGCCAGCCTCCCTTACCTCTGCTTTGGGATTCTACCACTGCAGCAATGTGGAATGAAGAACATAGTACAGTTTTGTACCTACCATAAATGTAGATGTTCGAGGATCCTCCTTCCCCTCTGTGTTTAGGGGTGGTTGTGTAGGTGAGGTTATATTCTGCTAATTTTGTATATATTGTATATATATTTTGGTGCAGGTATGTTGGGAGTTTTTGGTTTTTGGCCTTATCTTTTCAGGGTCTTCTGACATCTGAAAGACTGAGATATGACCGCCGGTCGCAGCGATTAGTACCCTGACGCATTGACGCCAGTCTATGCGCCTCTGACCGACGCCAGGTATTCGGGCCGACTGGACAGCGGACTACCCAATAGTTAGGACTGCAGCAATGTGGATCCTCGAACATCTACATTTATGGTAGGTACAAAACTGTACTTTTCTCTTTATCAGATTGTATTCATGGAGACATGAAAAACAGGCAGCCAGTTACTCTTTATTATATTGTTTCCATGGAAACATGAAGATCAGCTGCAGAATTGCTACTGAGCATACATGTATTTGATAGAAAAATGACTCATAATAATCAGTATTCTTTTTCATTTACTTGCTTACTGTTAAAACTTATTATTAAATCAGTCCAAGGTACTTAATCCAGTCATTTCCCCATTCAGGAATGAGAAAAAGCACATTAAGTTTACATTTGCCATGTTCTTTTAACCAGGCTTTTTTTTTCTTTGCATTGCCTCCATTTCTTAAAGCCGAGCAAGAAGAAAAAGAGACAAAAAGGAAAAAAAAACAGAGCTACCTGTTTACTATCCCCATTACACTTAAAAATAACCAAGAAGACTACTTTATAGCATGCAAAGAAAACCATACACCACAAAAATAGTGCTCATAAGAAAAAAAATCATGACTTAGTTAACTTTCTCCCTCCTCTTCCTCTCCCCAAAGCATTTTTTTGAACATTAATGACATGAAGTAGGGCATATGCTTTAGAGTCCTCCACAAGTCCAACAAATTCTGAATAAAATGCAATATTTCGGAATTTCCTGTTCTGTCATATTTCACAAATAGAATTATTGCATTTTAATCCCACATTAAGGTAGTTTTTATCACTATTCATCTTCATTTTCCAAGTCCCGTTTCTGCTTCATTTCCAACATACTCTCGATTCTTTTATTCAACTCTCGTGCTCCCTTCCTTCACTCCAACATTTTTTGATGAAATATTGGGAAATGTTTCACAGGTACAGTCTGTCTGTGGTCTTCATTACCAGAAGAACAAGAAGCAGCATCTCATTTTGTTTCACAGTTCACTTTTTTTTTGAACAAACTTTTGTATTTCCTCCTTCACCAAAAAACGATTTGTCCCTCCTGGGAAGAATACTTTGAAGACAGGTTAGTACAGCAGTTTGAATCTTACAGCTGTGTCTCAACATTCTCTGAATCATGGAATAATTTTGTCTCCTCTGCCTAGTGTACAATGAGTAATTCATCTGCCACAGTTTTGTGAAAATCAACTCCTTCTGTTGGTAGGATTGTATCTTTATTATTAAAAGTCTAGGTTGCTTTGCCATAGCCAGGTGTGGAGCATAAACATGATGTGCCCTTTCAACTAACAACTGCTGGTGTGGAATACCAGTCCAGTTGCATATTTGTGCTTTCATAAAAGTAATGCAGTCTGTTTCTTCCATGTTCTCTGGTATAGCTGAAAATCTTAGGTTTTCCCTGTGTGATCTTTCCTCTAATTCTATTATTTTTTGAAACATCTCTTCCTGAGCATTCTCATATTTAGCCATCTGCTTCTTCATTTTGACCTCTATTTTTTCAGCTGTATCACCTCATCTGAATATTTGTTTAAAACTTCTGTTTTTTTCCAGCCTTTTGTTGTTTGTGTTGATATACTCCATCCATGTGTCATTTACTTTAACCAAGTCTGTGTGCAGTTGTTTTATATCTTCCTGTAGTTTACTGTAATTCATGTCTGGAGGTTGCATTGCTTTTCATTGAACAGCTGTAAAATGTTCCCCAGTCAGTGTTTCTTCCTCACTTTTTGTAGTTGATTTTTCCATGTCCTCTGTATTTTTTTTTCCTGGCATCCAGACATTACACTTACTAGCCAGTTACTAAAATTTACCCATGAACACAAGTCTGCTAGCATTCTCTACTGAATTTCTGTTTTCACACTGGGCGAACTAGAATTAAGCTGTTACTTAATGTGCAACCATCTTGTAAGTCTGTAATGGAATCCTTTTTAATCTATACTCCTAAGTACTTCATTTTATCATGTCCCCATAGATATGGGTATTTCTGAACCAATTTATGTGTGAGTATATAGTTTACAGCCATTGCTTTTGTTTTATTTTCATTCATTTTGTATCCCAAAAACAGTTGAACTGTCTCAGAACGTTCCACAACACTGAAATGTTTTGTTCTGGTTTTATAGGGTATAAAATAAAATCATCTGCAGATAGGGTCAGCTTTTCTTGATTACCATACCAGTTATATCATTGAATTTTGAGTCTGTTATTTTCCTTGCCAATGGTTCTAAATATAACAGAAATAACAAAGGGGAAAGGGGACACCCCTGCCTGGTTCCTCTGCTCAGATATAACGTATGAGAGAGGAACCACCCCACATTAATTTTCTCCTTTGATTCCTCATATATCCTCTTTATCAACCTTATTATTAATCAAGGAATGCAGATACTTTAATTGTCCTACCCATAAAATCACAGCTTACTCTGCCAAATGCTTTCTCTGCATCAGGACCTGTCAACAACAGTGGTATTTTCTTGCATTCAGTTTCTGTCTGGGTCATTGTTTTAATAATGTTATTAAATGCTTGCCTCCCCTCCACAAAATCTCATTGATCCATATCTATCAATTTTGTATCATCTTTGCCATTCTTTTAGCCATTACAGACATAAACAGTTCATAATCATGGTTTAGAATTGAAATGGGTCTATATGAAGCTAGATCTGATGGCTCTTAAAACTTTTTAGATAGTACGGTCACCACAGCTTTCTTCTAGGATGTTGGTACTTTTCATATTTTTAAAATACTGTTCAACAAAACCTTCCAGTTCTTTATCACTTTCTTCTCTTCTAGCCTCCAAACTAACACAGAAATACCATCTATTCCTGGAGACTTTATGTAGATTGATTATATATCCCCATTTTTATTTAATTTCCTCCTATCCTAACTGTTAGCAACTGTGCATCATCCATCTCTAACCGTTGCCATATTTAAGTAGTCCATAAACATTTCCATTTGTATTTTTTCTTGATTTCCACTTTTCTCTGCTTTATACAGATTTCCAAAGATTTATGAAATATTTCTAATACCTCTGTCATAAAAGGAAATATTGCCAGCCTACCTATCTGGAATTTTGTAAATAATTATATGTCATTTGTGAATATTAATATGATTTATATAGAAGTGTGATAGAAGGAGATATTGCCATCCCAACTATCTGGAATTTTGTAAGTGGTTGTGTGTCATTTGTGAATGTCAACATGCTCATGTAAGATGCTTGTGTTACTGACGTATTAGAACCGTATGCCATATTGTACAGACGTGTACTGAAGAAATATTTCGTAAAGTACTGAGCAGAAATGTATATGTACTCTTGTAACTATTTAGATGTATGTATTTTAACAGGGGAGACTGAAATACAGAAGATTAACATGCAAAACTTCAGAAGAATAGCTGAGGTTTAGTTACTTTATGGGTGGGCCATAAACAAAAGAGATGATGTGAATATCTTATCTTTCCTTCATTCTTACTAGGTTGGGTCGGCTTGGATCTGTCTCAGCCTTTATTTTCAAGCTCAAAGTCCTCTGTCAGCTTGTGGATAACTCCTTATCCCAGCATGCACTAGAACTATCCCCAGATCTCATTTGCTGCTAAACAGATCGAGCGTTCGTCTGCTAACTCTGGCTAAGTACAATCCTTTTGATTATATTTTGGTCAGTAATTTTTAGTAATTTAGATAATTGTATATTTTAGCTTTTATAGCTTAGTGGGTCTACTCGTGTTTTGGTATTTTTCATATTTGGGTTGTTTCTGAATTTGGCTGTCATTTATTCTCTAGGCCTTGTATTTTTCTCTCCCAGCTTGTAGTTGCCCTATTAGTGGTACAGTTCATTTAAATTAGAAAATTGTTACAGAGCCCATTTTAGTTAGAGGGCTTTAACCATTGTGTTCCTTGCTCTTTCCCTTCCTGGTTTGTTGCTAAGTGTAGTTGCTGTTGTAGTGTTTCATTTCGTTTAAGTTAGAGAACTGTAACAGGGCCCGTTTAAGTTAGAGGGTTTAGTCTTTGTTTATTCTGTCTGTGTTCTGTGTCCTCAGTAACTCGACCTGTTTAAGTTAGAGGGTCCAGCTTAAAAAAAACTGTTTTGTTGTTGTTTGCTGCTGTTCTTTCACCTTGAAAATGTCCAGTAAGGAATCTTAGCTGATGGGATTTAAAAATTGTGACAGGTGTAGCAAAAAGATGCCCCTTGCCGATGAACACACCCTTTGTGTTTACTGTCTTAGGGCCATCCATCTCCAGGAGTCATGCTCTATTTGCCACTCTCTTAATTACTGAGCCCTCATGGAGAGGAAAAATAAGTTGATTCTAAAAGATTTTCTTAAAACCCCTTTCTCAGAGGCACTGGAAGAAGGTCCGGGTTCATCTAAATCTAATGAGTCACCTTCAACAAAATTTGACAAAGCTGGAAAAAGACCTTCCTCATCTTCATCATTGGATCCAGCATACAGAATTCCTAGACAGTCCTCCTTGGATCTGAATTCTGCTGGATTAGACAAGGCTCCATTGGCTCTGACACCTTCTTGCTCGGTGCCAGTGGAGTTTGAGTTTAAGAGCCAGTCTCCCCTATTTTGAGATCACCCATATTGCAGAAGACTAAATCTCCCACTCTGTCGACCTGGTCTTCTAGGAGCCTTTCCGATGAAGACGTGGATCAGGTGGTACAGAAGCTCTTATAGACACCGGCGCTGGCCAAATTACTGTTGGATCCGACCCCCAGAGCTTCGGATGCTACAACATCCACTTCCTCTGCTCCAAGTCCTCCTCCGATCCAACCTCTGGCTTCAGAATCAGAAGGTCCAGAGTTGGTATTAGTGGAAGTGTCAGATGTGAGACCCACCACAGGTTCCATGGATCCGACCATGGCTCGGACATTCTCAGCTCCATTGCAGCTGGAGGAGTCTAGGAGCTGGCACTTTCCGGTCAGGTCCAGGAAGGCAAGTTGGATTGGACATTTGTCGGATCTGACTTTGCCTCTTGGGGCCTTGGCTTGGGTGACTTCAGCTCCTACCTCGGCCTCGGGTTTGTCGTCTTTTATTCTGGGGGGTCCTTTGGCTTCTTTGGATCCAGGGATATCCTCGGCTCAGGGACAGGGGGCTTTTGAGTTAGAGGAGGGTGCTGTCTCCACAGACAGGTCCACAGTCCTCTTCAAATATTCCTCCCTGTAGAGCATTGGTGCCTGCCTCTTTACCCCTACATCCACAGAAACGCAATCATCCTAGGCCTAGGGATGCCCCACAGGGCACCCCCCACTCTTTTGAAACCTCCCCAGAGTACTCATCTGAGGAGGTCCCTCAGAAGAGAATTTACAAGAGGAAGCACTTAGACTCCCCAGAGGAGTCCATCACTTCTGATATGGACCTTGCTGAGGTAGAAGGGTCCCCATGGTCACCTCCTGATGATGTCTCCTTTGGAGACATCCTGGAAGTGCTAAAGCAGAGAGGTGGCTGGAAGTCCTCCAACCCTTCGGCAGAAGAGTCCATATACCTGAAGGCTTTTGGGGCTCACCCTTCTACTTCTTGGGTGACTCTGCCTTTCGATGAGCTCCTTGAGCTGGATTCTCAAAAGGCATGGGCGTCCTCAGATTCTGTGGGGCGTATTCCTAGGAGGCCAAACAAATTTATTACATCCCCCTCTGACATATCTGTTTTGACGAAGAGAGTCCCAGTTGATGCCATGGTTGTGGCGTTGGCCACTAACAAAGAACTCTCGGAGACATCATCTTCTGTTCACTATCCAAACAACGAATCCAGGACTATGGACAGGTATGGAAAGCACATTTTTTCCTCAGCGGCTATCTTACCCATTTTACGAGACTGCAGAGGGATCTGAAAGAGCTAGGAGATGCCCTTCAAGGTTCAGTAGCTAAAGAGCTTGCAGACAAAGTAACTTCTCAGCTCGCTACCTTAAACTCAGTTGTTAACGGGTCCATGAGGCTCATTTCCTGTGCAGCTGATGGAGCAAGTAGAGCAGCAGGTTCTGGAATTTCCCTAAGGAGACATTTTTGGATGTGCTTATGTGACTTCACAGAACCCTTTAAGTCTTCCTTTGTAAGCGCCCCATTTGACAGCTCATCTTTGTTTGGGCATAAGGTGAAGGACACACTCATCAGATGTGAACAGAAAGGAAAGACTCTGTCTGCCATAGGAGTCCATTATTCCATGCCTGCTAGACCTTATCCCAAAGGTCAGAGAGATAGTGGTAAGATGCGGTTCTGAAAATCACAGAGATCTTTTCAGGACACACATGGTAAAACTTCCCCCAGAGGCAGAGGGGGGAGTAATAATGGAAGACACCAACCTTGGTGCAGAGGGGGGGGGTGTGTGCAAAATCAGGGCAAAAGACAATCCTTATTTGGTAGACCCTTTCAGCACTCCTGAAAGGAGGCTCAACTGTCCAGCTCTGGAGGCAGTCGGGGGTCACTTATCTTTGTTCCCTGAAGCCTGGCGACAGCTAACAAAAGACAAATGGGTACAAAGCATCATATCCACAGGTTATGTCATCCCGTTTTCCCTTCCCACCCAAAGATGAAAAAAGTTTCGGACATTCCACCAAGTCAAAAGGAACAGGCAACTCTAGAAATTCAAAAGTTGTTAGGCAAAAGAGTCATCCAAGAAGTCCCCGCAGACCAAGTAGGATCCGGAACCTAATCAAGATTCTTTTTAGTTCCAAGGAAAACAGGGGACTAGAGACCAATTCTGGATCTCAGCATTCTAAACAAATCAGTAAAGAAGAGCAAGTTCTGGATGGTGACACTGCAGTCCATACTCCCATTCCTGGAAAAAGATGATTGCATGTGGTCTGTAGATCTCCAGGATGTGTACTACCACATAAAAATGGACAGGCAATCCAGGAGAAACTCGCACTTTCTGCTGTGAGCCAGTAAGTAGCAGTTTAGAATTCTTTCCTTTGGCCTCACTACAGTCCCCAATGTGTTCACCAAATGTATGGCAGTAGTTGCGGCTCACTTGAGACGTCTAGGATTCCGGGTATTTCCGTACTTAGATGACTGGCTCTTAACCGCCATGACCAGGCATCTGCTAAACAAGGCCAAAAATACAACCTTGCAGCTCTGCTCCCACCTAGGGATTACTATAAACTACAACAAATCTGCCTTAGTGCCTTCTCAGCATTTGGTATTCATAGGGGCAGAAGCAGACTCAACACAAATGTCAGTGAGACTTCTACCAGAAAAGGGTCCAGTCTCTAAGGTACCAGGTGAAATATCTTTAAAAAAAAAAGAAAGCCTCAGCAAAGAAAGTCCTCAAAGCTCTTGAGATCATGGCAGCAGCAATAGTTTTGGTACCCCTAGCACATCTGCATATGAGGATTCTTCAGTGGTTGCTATCCACTCAGTGGTTAATGCAAGAACTGCTGATGTCTCACAAAGTAATCATAACAGAAACTTGCAAGAAGGATCTTCAATGGTGGCTACACTCCACTCAAGTGACTCAAGGTTGACCATTTGTCCCCCCTCAACCAGTGGCCACTGTGACCACGGATGCCTCTCAGAAAGGGTGAGGGTGGTTTATTATCTGGGAAAGACAGTCCAAGGCACCTGGCAGGATCATGAGGCCCACTTGCACATCAGTGTCCTAGAGATGCAAGCGGTTCTTTTAGCATTGCAAGCATTCCAGGACTCTCTTCCCTTGGGAACCATTGATCTTACCCCCTTTGTCAAGAGGCCCTAAGAGTATGACAGTAGGCAACTTCCTCTCAAGGTTTTCTGAAAGAAACACACATCCCAGGGAAATCCATCGTGATAGCGTCAGACTCAGCAGAGTTTCTAATGCCTCATGAGTGGTCTCTGAAACAGGAAGAAGTAGAATAAATTTTCTGAAAATGGAGCCAGCCTTGCTGCGACCTCTTTTTGACATCCATGAATGCCAAATGCAGCAGCTACTTTGCCCTCATCCCCCTTCCGGGGAGTCAGCAAGGGATGCACTTGCACACAATTGGCCACCATGCCTCCTCTATGCCTTCTCTCCTTTTCCACTAATTCCCAAAGTCCTTCAGAAAGCCATTTGCTTGGGAAGGGGCTTGATAGTCATCACTCCATACTGGCCTCACCAAATCTGTTTCCCCTTTCTGTGGCCCCAACTTCAGGAGGAGCCATGGATTCTGGACCCAGTTCCAGACCTTCTGACTCATGCATCAGGAACACTTTACCCATCCCTTCAGACCCTCAAACTGATAGCGTGGCTGCTCCAATTTCAGTGAAAGCCAGATTTCCAACTCTCTCCTCTTGAGTTAAACACATTCTAATTTCTTGTCATAAGGCTTCAACGAGGAAGATTTATAAAAGCAAATAGAAAAGATTCTGTTTATGGGCTACCTATAACAATTTTGTTCCCTTTTTTGCTCCTATTAGTTTCATTCTGGATTTCCTAGCAAAACTTTTCAATGAGGGTGCAGCTGCAGCTACTATTAGGGTTCAGCTAACAGTGACCTCAAACTTTCATTTGTGAGACTCTGGCTGTAATATGTCTCATAAGCTATGCAAGGTCTTTCTCAAAGGTATGCAAAACGTAAAAACACACTGGTTATACACGGTAGTAGTAACACATCAAAACTTTAATCCTGGATCAAAAACAGTGTTTTCACAACCAAAAACAGTTGCTTCATCAGACTACATATAAAAATCAACAATACTCGTTTTTATAATATGATGCAATGCAAACTGTCCAATCATTGAATTGTTGATTAACACCTAAAAAACTTTAAAAGGGCAAATGTACATTTGCTAAATATACTTAACAAATGTAAAACTGAAGCCGGTATGGCTCAATAGACAGTGAGCATGAATCAAATATAAATATAAAGGCATAATAAATAAAAAATGATTAAAATCTCAATGTTTTAGACTCCTAGATTTAAGGGCAGGTTTGAGTGACATCCTGTTTTTCAAACCAGGAGGTTCTTCTTCGAAGAATGTGGTTTATTTTTGCTATTGCATAGAATGTTACTCTTTTTATATAGGCAAAACGAGTCGCATATTTAAGGGAAGGGTCCTAGAACATCTTAGGGATATAAGAAATTGCAAAGAAAATAATGCTTTAACTATGCATGTCAAGAAGGAAGGTGCTAGTCATATGTTTAAGTTTTTAGTTTTAGAGATTGTTAAGACAAATATGAGGGGAGGGGATGCTCGAAATAGAACTGAGAAGGCTGAGCAGAGGTGGATACTGTTGTTTAATGCTGATAGACCTCCTGGTTTGAACAACAGGTTGTCACTCAAACCTGCCCTTAAATCAAGGAGTCTAAAACATTGAGATTTTTATAATTTTTTATTTATTATTCCTTTATATTTATATTTGAATCATGCTCACTGTCTATTGAGCCTTATAGGCTTCAGTTTTACATTTTTTAAGCATATTTAGCAAATGTACATTTGCCCTTTTAAAGTTTTTTAGGTGTTAATTAGAAATTCAATGATTGGACGGTTTGCATTGCATCATATTATAAAAACGAGTATTGCTGATTTTATATGTAGTCTGATGAATCAACTGTTTTTGGTTGTGAAAGCGCTTACTGTTTTTGATCCAGGATTAAAGTTTTGATGTGTTATTACTGCCGTGTATAACCAGTGTGTTTTTACATTTTGCATACCTTTTTCCACATGGTTATATGATCCGGAGTTTGATTCTTCATTTTCTTCTTTTTCAAAGGCACTATGTTGTTAAAACCACCTATCAGAGACCCTTCAATGCCATGGGAACTAAATTTCTTTCTCATATAGAGTTTCCTCCCTTCAAACCAACATTATCTTGCAAATTAAAGTTTTTGACTTGGAAAACCATTTTCTTGGTGGCAGTCACCTCTGCCAGTAGGGTGTCAAGTTGCAAGCATTGTCCATCAAGCCCCCATATTTGCTTTTCCATAGAGACAGGGTGGCTTCAGATTGTATAACTTTTATTTACAAGTCTCAAAATAAAGAACTTCTGAAAAAAGTTAAGGCCCAGTCTACAAGAACCATTGCTGCTACTTCTGCCTTTCTGGCTAAGGTACCGATTGACACTATATTTGCTGCAGCAGCATGGGCTAAACCACATACTTTTATCACTCATTACGGAGTTGGTTTGGCTTCCAGGAATAGAGCCTCCTTTGGATCCATGGTTCTGAGGAATATTCTCTCATGAGCCACCCAAGAATCAATGTGCTAGGGACGCTGTCCCAATCTAGTAAGAATGAAGGAGAGATAAGTCAACATCACATAAAGAAGTTATGTAATCACCATAACATTCCATGTGTGTTGTCCATCTTCGCCTTCATTCTTACATCCCACCCTCTTTTCCCCTTCCCTTTCTTTTACTCTTATAAGACTGGGTCTAACCAAATTGGACCCCCTTGACCTCTGCCCTTATTCATCAGCCCCTGAATCCTTCCTTAGAGTTAGGCATACCTGTATAAATGTAGGGCAAACAAGATCCAGGGATAGTTCCAGTGCATGCTGGGATAGGGAGTTAGACACAAGCTGGCAGAAGTCCTTGAGCTTGAAAATAAAGGGCCAAGACTGATCCGAGGATTGGATCCGAACTCAACCTATTAAGAATGAAGGCAAAGATGGACAACACACATGGAACATTATGGTGAGTACATAACTTCTTTTTATCTTTCAGTTTCAGTGTAACAGGAGACATAATGTCTAGAACTATAACTTCTTTATATTGTCTTTAAATGTGGAGGAATCTAAATTATTTTACAACTTCCACCATTTGCCAAAAGATCTAAGAGACATCCTTGTTTATGTATTTTCACAGGCAGATGCTAAATGCTGTTGTTTTTGAGCCTGGGAACTGAAGTCAGATGACAAGGAATTATGTCATTCTGCAAGTATCCCAGCAGTAATATTTGGGATATTAATTTAAGAACTCTCTGAGAGACATATTTTGTATTTTGTCTTTGACTTGACAAGAACATCCACTCACCACATATGCCTGCTTCTTCCTCTGTAAGTAAGTTAACTATGGTACAGTAATTTCTCTTAGATACAGACAGGAATATAGTGAAGTATAGCTTAGATGTTTTCTTTATTTTATTTGAGACTGTTTTGCAATGTTGTTTTAAATATTTCCCATGATGTTGAACTCTGATGTAACTGTGATTATTTACTGAGTATTTTCTTGTTCTTTTGTTATTTATTATTAAATATATTTAAACCTTTAATTGTGGCTGATATTTGTGAGACATATCTAAGTTCTGAGAGTACCTGCATCTTTATTTGGTGACACTATGGGCCACTCCTAATAGCCTTGCTCTTGTTCAAACTACCATTTGGATTATTAGTAACATTGCGCAGTAAGATTGGACACCCTTTGTTAAGGGCCTTAAAGTAGCTGATAAGGGCATGGCTGGTGGCAGTAAAAACTACCTTATAGTCTTGGCAGAAGGGGGCATAGCTAGTAAACCTGTGCCAGCCTTTCCCAGGTGTGTGTGTATAAATCAAATCTCAGTGTGTGTGTGTCAGCTACTTTGGCAGGGACACAAAGCACTGGTTGGGCAGAGAGGATGACGGAGGTCTTGACTTGGTCACTCAGCTGAGATCGCAACTCTATAGCTATGCCAGTGGGGAGTCTTATTTGGGATCTGGAGAAAGAGGAAGAAACCAGACCCAGACTAACTGTGGTCTCTGTGTGCACTTAAGGGAAATTGCATTTTACAGTGTGTGTACTTATCATACTGTCAATGTACAACCCTCACTGGTGCTAGTGGTGAGGATTGAGGCTCCTTGATTACTGGGCCAGTGGTGGGTCATCACATATATTGGTGGGCAGTGGTGGGTTATCCACATCACATATATTGGCTGGCAGTGGTGGGATCACCACAACACATATTAGGATTCAGTGCTTTGGATATTGAATTCCTGTAGCCTGTAAACAGTGGTCACTAAGTAAGGTGTTTCATAACACAGTAGTTTTATTTATTTGTTTGTTTGTTTGTTATCTTAGTCAGGGAGAGCAGGCAAGGATATCAGCAGAGGAGTATGGCAAGCTGACAAGGAGCCAGTTGGCTGAGATGGTCAAAGACAAAGGACTGGTGCATGCCAACCTGACTAAAGAAGAGATGATTGCAGCCTTAGTCACAGTTGCATCACAGACCAGCAACCAGGAGGACAATCAGACTGGCCTTGGGAATGTACAACTCTCAGGAAATGGACAGTACAACCTTTCCACAGCGGACTTAAAAATCCGTCTGGAGTTAAAGCGACTTGAACTGGAGGCCATACATTTGGAAATAGAAGCAGCAGAGAGACTGAGACATCTGGAGGCTGAGGAAAATGAGAATCTGTGAAGTTTTGAAGCTGAGGAGAATTGGAGGCAGAGGCAACATGAGAAGGAGATGCTATCTGTTCACCAGGGTCATGGAGATAATAGGGAAGGGATAACCGAACCCCAGAAGCAACAAAGTTCAGTAAATTTCTTCCACAATTTACAGAGGGGGATCATTTTGATTGTTTCATTCATATGTTCGAAAGGGTATGTTGACCAAGGCCTCTGGGTATGGTTCCTGACCCCCTTACTCCATGGTAAAGCTGTAACTGCTATTTCTACATTGTCTGATACCGATTGCTTAAATTATAATACTGTTAAAAATTGTCTGTTAGAGTGTTTTAAGTTGACACCTGAAGCTTATAGGAAAAAGGTTCGTGAGCATAGATGCAAGGCAGATGAAAGTGTGTGTGAATATATTGCTGAGTTATGCACTTGTTTTCATAGATGGGTGAGTGGGTGTCAGGTCACCACTTTTGAAGGGCTGGCAGACATTTTAGTGAGGGAACAAGCTCTTAGCACTTTTCCTGAGGACATGAGAATCTGGTTAGTTGATAGGCAGTGCAATACAGCAGATTAGTTGGGGTTAAAGGGAGACCTATACCTAGCAAGCAAGGCATCACTGCACAGGAAAGGGATACCCAGTGCTGCTCATGGGTCTAAGGGAACCCATGGTGGGCAGCCTAAACCGCCCCACTAGAGCCTGCCAGTAGCAGGGGAAGCCACTAGTCCAGGTACACATCCAGGACCAAGGGTTACATGTTTTAAATGCAACCAGTCGGCCATGTAGCATATAGATGACCATGGAGGCAAGGTAGAGAACAAAGGCTGGGAGAGCAAGTAAGTGGGAATGGCAGAATTCCAGCAGTGAGTTGTCTGGAGACAACAAGGGTACCAAACTGCCACAAAAGGTTATATCCTATATTAGTAGGTGGGAAAGAGACCACTGCTAAGAGAGACAGCCTCTGACGTAATCATTGTGAAGCCTGCAATGGTTAAAGAGGAGCACTACTTGCTTGGGCAGTCTACTCCAGTCAGAGCTTTAGGAGGGACTCCATTCCACATACTTTTGGCTAGGGTTCATCTTGACTGGGAGGGTGGAAAAGGAAGCCAGGAAGTAGGTGTGTTTGAGGATATCCCTGCAGATGTCCTGATAGGGAATGATTTTGATAATGCAATATATTGTGTGGGTGCAGTGACATGTAGTCAGGCTTGGAGACAAGCATGTGGGTCTGGTAGCTTGGGGTGACCCAGACAGACTGCAGACTTGAAGCCCAGAATGATGAAGTGGTTACTTCATAGAGAGAGTTACCATGTAGCAGTGGGACTGAAAGTGTGCCATGTCTTCTTGTGGGTACTGATCCCTTAGACAGAGTGACTGCAAGGGCAGAGATGAGTAGTAGTACCCAGGCTGACAGTGAGGCACCGCTGTCAGAGAATACCGGACTTCCATTAGTAGGGGAGCTGGGAAGGGTTACAAAGAGAGAGTTGAGACAGGCTCAACTGTCAGATCCTGCATAACAAGGCCTGAGGGAGGTAGCTAGTGAGGCATCTGATTTTCAAGGAAAGGGGGAAGCTGTATACTGGGACAAAGGGTTACTTTATAGAGAGTGGACCCCTGAGGGAGGGCTAGAGGGTGAGAGAATACAGCAGGTGGTAGTGCCCAGAACCTACCATCTCACACTTCTAACCATAGCCCATGACATTCCCTTTGCAGGTCATATGGGTATAAAGCATAGCAAGAGATGCATTATGCAGAACCTTTATTGGCCTAGGATTTCCAGAGATGCAACAGGGTACTGCAGGACCTGTGAGCAGTGTGAAAAGGTAGGCAAGGCAGGTGACAAAGTGAAAGCTCCTTTGATCCTTTTGCCTGGGATTGAGGAGCCATTTCAGAGGGTAGCTATGGATATTGTGGAGCCTCTGAGTACCCCAAGTTCCACAGGGAAAAAGTATATCCTACTGCTAGTAGATTATGCTACCAGATACCCTGAAACAGTGACCCTATCGTATCCTCCACTGAGACAGAAAAGGTGGCAAATGCTTTGTTAGAGATTTTGAGCAAGGTAGGTTTCCCAAAGGAAATACTGACTGACAGAGTTGCCAATTTCATGTCAGACCTACTGGCTTGTCTGTGGAAGCACTGTGGGGTGAAGCACTAAAAGTCCACCCCTATGGGCATTTGCAGACCAATTTAAGAGGGAGTGGGACAACTGTTTGCCCCATCTGTTGTTTCCTTACAGGGAGGTGCCCCAGGAATCCACAGGTTTTTCACCCTTTGAGTTGCTGTATGGTTATAGGGTGAGGGGACCTCTAGATTTGATTTGTGATGAGTGAGAGGGTGAGTGTGAATCCCACAAGGAGTCTGTTGTGGTATATATCTTGAACCTTAGGCCAAGACTCAGGGAATTCATGGGCTTGGCCCAGGAGAACCTGGCAGAAGCCGAACAGCAAAGAAAGATATGGTATGACAGGAATGCTCAAGCTAGAGAGTATGCTGTGGGGCAGCAGGTAATGGTTCTCATTCCTGTCAGACACAGCAAACTGCAGGCAGCTTGGGAGGGACCCTACAAGGTGGTAAGGAAGGTCAGTGATGTTAACTACTTGGTAGAACTGCTAGGCATAAGGCAGGGGTATAAGTTGTTGCATGTTAACATGATGGAACCTTACCATGATAGAGAAGCCCTTGTGCTGAGTATTTGCAGTGGATGACAGGAGGAGTCTGAGCGGGATCTGGTGACTGATCTCAGTGAGGTTCGGACTGACACCTCAGTGGAAGGGGGTAGCAATGTCCCAGCAGCTAACCCCTACCCAGGTTCGAGAAATCTGAGCTGTGTTACAGGAATTTGGGGACATGTTCAGTGGGAAACCAGGTTGCACCCACCTGGTGCATCACCATGTGGGTTCAGGACCCCAAAGGCTTATTACGCAGGCCCCATATAGGGTGCCTGTGAGGGTCAAATAGACTCTGAGGAGGAGATATAGGAAATGTTAGAACTAGGGTTAATCCAGGAGTCCAGCAGTCCCTAGATCTCACTAGTGGTGCTGGTACCAAAGAAGGATGGTAGCACCAGGTTCTGTGTGGACTGGAAATTAAATAGTCACACAGAGTCAGATGGTTACCCCATGTCTAGGACAGATGCCCTAGAGCAGCTGGGTGGGGCTATGTATCTTACCACTATTGATCTTACCAAGGGTTGCTGCCAGGTGTTCTTGACTCCCAGCTCTAGAGAGAGGTCAGCCTTTGTGACTCTTTTTGGCTTGTATGACTTTACGAAGATGCCCTTTGGGATGAAAAATGCACTGACTTTCCACAGGCTGGTAGATTGTATCGTAGCAGTAGCAGGAGATTTTGCTTTTGCTTACCTAGATGATATTGCCATCTACAGCCATTCCTAGCAAGAGCATCTTCAGCTTGTCAGAGAGATGCTGGGCAGCCTACAGAGGGTAGGGTTGGCTATTAAGCCCAGTAAATGTCAGGTGGGTATGGCAGAGATCTCCTACCTGGGACGTAGAGTGGGGATTGGCAAGGTCAGGCCAGAACCTGCCAAAGTGGAAGCCATTCAGGCTTGGTCTGCCCCCTTACCAAAAAGTAGGTGAGGGCATTTTTAGGGATCGCAGGGTACTACAGGAAGTCTGTCCCCACTTATAGTAACATTGCTGCTCCTCTCAAAGACCTGATAAGGAAAAACAGGCCGGATAAAGGTAGTGTGAACACCAGCTTGTGAGCAGGCATTCCAGAAACTTAAAGGAGCTTTGGGAGGCCCCCTGTGTTAGCCAATCCAGATTACAGCAAAGAATTTGTTGTGCAGGTGGATGCTTCAAACCATGGGGTGGGGGCTGTACTAAGCCAGGTTTCCTCAGAGGTGAAAGAGCACCCAGTAGTATATCTCAGCCTTTGACTCCAACCCAGGGCAGAATGCTATGCAGCTGTAGAAAGGGAATGTCTAGCCATAGTGTGGGCAGCACAGTGGGGTTAGCAATGCCAATGCAGATGGGCTGTCAAGCCTGGGAATGGGGTAAGATATTCCCAGATAGGTTCAACCCTCTCAAGCACAGTTTCTGAAGGGTCACTTGAAAGACTAGCTTGAGTCTTTGGCGTGGGTGGGGGCTCACAAAAGGAAATATTGCCAGCTTAGCTGTATGGAATTTTGTAAATAATTATATGTTATTTGGGAATATTAATATGATTTATATAGAAGTGTGACAGAAGGAGATATTGCTGCAAAACTTTCGGGTTAAAACACCCTTCCTCAGTGCTATTCTATTACAATTAATTCAAACAATTTAAATAGGAGCATCTTAAAACCACATGATGCCAGCCAGCCTATCATAAAATTCTAAAACCCATCTCCCAATTCACAAATACAAAGTCAGCTAGATCAATTAAATACATTTAAATACAACTAATTTGTGTCAAAAACTAATGCATGAGAAGTATCAATAATATTAAAATTATTAAAAATATCAAACTCATCTAAGCATCACAAATTTTCCCTCTGTCTTTTTATTAACATGGGTTTTATACTAACTGCATTATTCAGACCTGGTTTGAAATCAGCCTGTAACCTCACTATCTATTCATATTCTTTTATTTCTAAGATATTAATATTCCCACCTCTACTTCCCAGTAAGGCAACATCTACTACCCTAAACTTAAATTGATGATGTGAGAGTGTTCAATCTCGCCTTTGTTCTTACACATGGGTTCGGAGCCGATCCTCGGCTCCGTGCCGGCCGACTGCAAGCTCTGCATCGAGAAGAAGCTCGAGGACATCTAATACCCACAATCCCCCTCTGCCTTTACCTCAGATCTAGTTTGCATTGCTGCATGCATCGCTGGAGGCTAGCTCGAGGCTGTTCAGATAAGATTTTTTATCTATTCTGTACTAATTTTCAGAAATTTTCTTTAAATCTAGTTACTTAAGTATAAGAGTAGGTGTGTGAGTGTCAGGAATTCTCGATACTTAGAATAAGTTAACTTAGTTAACTTTCGAGTTAGAGTTTTTCGGGGCCTACCCCTTCTTGGACTTGTGACTAGAAACTTATTGTAGTCTTGCCTTTTTGGCAGTTATTACGGATTTGACTTTTTTGACTAAAAACTTGTGGTAGTCTTGTTTTTAGCTTTATCAAACGGACTCTTATTCCCGGATTTGACACTTTACTGGATTGGACTTTTTACTGGACTGGACTGTCTTCTCTTTTGTTAATATGTCTGAAAAGATGAAATCTGGTTTTAAACGTTGTCAGTGTGGCCAAAAAATGTCGGTCACAGACAACCACAGTTCCTGTGTCTACTGTCTTGGCCCTCTCCACTTACAAGAGGACTGCTCTATTTGTCACTCTTTTAGTGGGAGGGTCATGACAGATAGGCGCAGGAAACTGATGGATTAGAGGATTGCTGAAACCCTCTTTCCAGGAGGCTTTGGATGCTTCAGACCAGGCATCCAAGTCTTGAAGGCGCCGGAGCCAAAGTCATCGGCTCCGAGCTCTTGAGTCTAGTTAGATCACCGGTTCCACAGACTTCGGGCCGAGTGTTCAACTGTTGGCAGTTCGAGCCTCGAGTCTTGGAACCGTGACGGAGCTCCCTCCACCGACTCTGTTGAGGTCGGCTCCGTCTTCGATCCCTTCGACTCGTTCTTCTAGAGCCCTTTCCGACACCGACGTGGACCGTGTGGTGCAGAAACTTATGGAGCATACGGCCCTGTCCAAGCTTATTTCGGTCTCCTCTCAGTTGATGTCGAGACTTGAAGGCCTGCCACTATCTCCATCTGTTCCTCCTCCGAGACCTGTTCAGTCTTCAGAGCCGGAAGAAGCTGACCTGATGATTGTGGAGCCCTCGGTGCCAGAACCGTCTTTTTCTCGGTCGGCACCGTTTACCTCGACTCCATCCGATCCGTACCGAGTCTCGGGCAAGATCTGTCCTTGGTTCGGGACCGAGTCGGACCGATGTTTGTTCCGACTCTCCTCTCGGGCCTCGCACGGATCGATTCGGTTCCGTCCTCGGGTCGGTGCCTTCGGCTCCTGTTTCGGGATTCTTCCCATTTCTTTGGAACCGGGAGATACCTCGACTCGGGACCCGGGGGCCTTCGCCCTCATGGGGAGGGTGTTTTCTCCCCAGCCACCCCCATCAGCAGGTACAGCTTCTCCTCCCCGCAAAGGACCGTTATCTTCCTCTGCACCCACGGCCACGCCCAAGCGCCGGGCACCAGTGTCTCAGCCACCCCTGGAGGGTGCCCCCTCTTCCTCGGAGGCTTCTTCGGATGCTCCCCACGAAGAAGTCCCTTGGAAAAGACTGTGTAAGAGGAGACACTTGGATTCTCCACAAGAATCCTTGACATCTGATACTGACTTAGATGAGTCAGAAGGGTCCCTAAGTCACCTTCAGAGGATGTCTCTTTTTATGACATCTTGGAGATCCTTAAACAGAGAGGTGACTGGCAAGCCCTTCCCCCTTCTGAGGATGAGTCAGTTTTGCTGAAGGCATTTGGTGCCCGTCCTTCCTCCTCCTGGGTCACTCCGCCTTTGATGAGTTAATGGAATTAATTGCTCTGGGAGACTCCTGACACGTGGAACCAGTCCCTAGGAAGCCAAATAAGTACATCACGGCACCACAGGACAAAGCTTACCTTACCAAAGGAGTTCCAGTAGACGCCATGGTGGTGGCAGCGCCACGAAAAAGGAGATGTCGGAGTCTTCCTCATCTGTCCATCCACCTAACAAAGATTCTAGGACCATGGACAGATACGGGAAGCGCATTTTCAGTTCAGCTGCTTTCTATGCTCCCTGAACTATTTGACTCATTTTACACTTTTCCAGAGCGGTCTATGCAAAGAGTTGGGAGATACCCTCCAGGGTGCTACAGATGCCGCTGTCTCAGAGAAAGTTACAGCGCATCTCAACACCCTTACGTCCATTGTGAACTCGTCCATGAGGCTGATATCCTATGCAGCGAAGGATCGAGTAGGGCAGCGGCTTCAGCGATTGCTCTTCGTAGGCAATCCTGGATGCGCTTATGTTCTTTGGAAGCCTTCAAGTCTTCCTTTACTAACGCCCCATTTGATGGAGCCACACTTTTGGCCCTAAAGTAAAGGAGACCCTTACCCGGTGTGAACAGGAGGGAAAGACTCTGTCTGCTGTCGGAGTCCGTTTTCCACCCTTCCAGACCGTACCCCAAAGGGCAACGTGGGAAAATGTGGTTTCAAAACCCCAAGGATCTTTTCCAAACACACAGGGTGATGCCCCTCTAGAGGCAGAGGGGGCAGAGGTGGAAGACGCCGCCTGGCGGCAGAGGGGTCCACAAAACCAAGGTGACAGGGATAACCTCCTGGCAAACCTTTTCAGCACTCCTGAGAGGAGGCCCGACTCCTGCTCTGGAGGCAGTCGGGGTCGCTAGCTTTATACCCTCAGGCCTGGCAAAACCTTTCTTCAGACAATTGGGTAAAAGCATTGTTACCAGAGGTTACAAAATCCTGTTTCTATCCACCCCATTCCAAAGAGAAAACTCCCAGATGTACCACCCCATCTGCGAGACCCAGCAGCTACAGAAATTTCAAAGCTGCTAGAAAAAGAGTCATCCAACCAGTCCCAGCGGGCCAAATAGGATTCGAACTTACTCAAGGTTCTTTTAGTTCCAAAGAAAACAGGGGACTGGAGGCCAATTCTAGACCTAAGTCATCTCAACACCTTTGTCAAGAAGGAAAAGTTCGAATGGTCACGCTTCAATCGATCCTTCCATTCTTACGGAAGGACGACTGGATGTGCTCAATAGATCTGAAGGACGCATACTACCACATCAAAATGGCCAGGGCGTCCAGAGATCACTTGCGCTCCCGGCTGGGAGCCAGTCACTATCAGTTTCGAGCCCTGCCCTTTGGCCTGACCACAGCCCCCAGGGTCTTCACCAAATGCATGGCAGTGGTAGCGTCTCATCTGAGGCGCCTAGGATTCCAAGTGTTTCCGTATCTGGACGACTGGCTCCTGTCTGCCACCACCAGGCCAACTGATACAAGCCAGGGATTACTCCTACAACTTTGTACACACCTTGGCATTTCAGTAAATTTCAAAAATCTTTGCTACAGCCATCACAGCATATCTTATTTATAGGAGCGGAATTGGATGCTGGCCAGTTAGTTCTAAAACTTCCCACAGAAAGAATACTAGCACTTCAGTTCAACATTTCCCTTCTGCTGTCGTCCAGAAAATCCCCAGCAAAAATTGTTCTGAAAGTTTTGGGTCTCATGGCAGCTTCTCTCATAGCAATACCATTGGGAAGACTGCACATGAGAGTGCTACAATGGCTTCTATTTGCACAATGGTCATTCCAACAACTTCCACTGACTCACGAAATTTTGATAACGAAAACATGCAAATCACACCTAATGTGGTGGTTACAGACTTGCAACCTATCCGGCGGAAGACCATTTGTGCTACCCACACCGTCAGCGACGATAACCACGGACGCTTCCCTGATAGGGTGGGGCATCTTTCAGGGACAGACAGTCCAAGGCGAATGGACCAATCTGAGTACAATCTGCACATCAATGTTCTGGAGTTGAGGGCAGTGTTTTTGGCGTTGCAACACTTTGCTCCCCTTCTTCCTCCAGGGACCATTGCAGTTCAGACAGACAACATGTCCGTAGTCTGGTACATAAACAAGCAAGGGGAACCAGGTCCTACCAACTATGCAGAGAGGCCATGAGAATTTGGCAATGGGCAGAGTCCACGGTCGCTTTCTGATCGCAACGCACATCCCGGGTCATCCAACGTCATAGCCGACAGGCTGAGCAGGGCAATACTATTGCCTCACGAGTGGTCCCTCAAACAGTCAGTTATGGGAAAGATTTTTCAAATGGGGCCAGCCTACCTGCGATCTGTTTGCCTCCAATGAACGCCAAATGCAGGAGCTACTTTGCCCTATTACCCTCCAGGGAAGTCCCCAGGACGCTGGTGCACGATTGGCCCCGGTCTCCTATATGCTTTTCCTCCATTTCCCCTGATTGCAAAGTTTCTACAGAAAGCAAACAACCTTCAGAGGACTATAATTCTCATTGCTCTTCTGGCCTCGTCAAATTTGGTTCCCTTTCTATTGCATCACCGCATTGGGACCTTGGATGCTGGACCCAGAGCCAGATCTACTGACTCACTCGTCAGGAGTTCCTCACCCATCCCTGGAATCTCTCCATCTAGCAGCTTGGCTGCTCCGTCCTTTCTAGCCAGGTCAATTCCCTTACATCGGCGGTTCAAGATATTTTGGTAGCTTCTCATAAAGTTTCCACTACAAAGACTTACACCAGTAAGTGGAAACGTTTTGTCTTCTGGGTGGAGTCACATCAGTTGGACCCTGTTACAGCTCCGTTGAATAAGGTTTTAGAATTTTTGACTGAATTATTTCAGGAAGGAGCTTCCCCGGCTACTTTAAGAGTACAGTTAGCTGCCATTTCTAACTATCATGTAGAGGAAAGTGGTGCACCTATTATGGCTCACAGACTTTGTAAAGCCTCTTTAAAGGGTTCCTTTCATATCAGACCACCAGTCAGATGTCCGACATCACCGTGGAATTTAAATTTATTACTCTCTAAATTGATGTTACCACCCTTTGAACCAGCTTCAAGTTGCACTTTGAAATTTTTGTCATGGAAAACATTATTTCTAGTGGCTATTACATCTGCTAGACGGGTGTCTGAGCTGCAGGCCCTTTCGGTCAAACATCCTTATTTAATCTTTCATTCTGACAGAGTATCCCTACGCACTAATCCATCCTTTCTTCCCAAAGTTTGTTCTACTAGTAATATTAATCAATCCATCGAATTACCCACCTTCTTTAAAGACCACTCTAATAAATTAGAGTATATGTTGCACAAACTAGACGTCCATAGACAACTCAGATTTTATTTGGATAGAACAAAAGATCACAGGAAATCTGATCAACTATTTGTAGCTTTTGCTGACAGCAGAAAAGGTCTTGCAGTCAAACGAACTCTTCAAGTGGCTAACTGTATCATTTATGTTTATGAAGCTTCTGATCAAACATTATCAGCAAAACCCAGAGGACATTCTACCAGATCAATTTCTACATCTTTGGCTCACGCTACCTTTAGACACTATTTGTGCGGCTGCTACTTGGGCTAAACCACATACATTTATCTCTCATTACAAAGTGGACAGGGTTTCTAGGGATAGGGCAACCTTTGGTTCCACTGTGCTCAAGAACGTTCTCCTTGAGTTCCTCAGGATCATGGAGCTAGGACGCTACCCATGTGTAGAACAAAGGCGAGATTGAACACTCTCACATAAAGAAGTTATGTCCTTACCATAACGTTCCATGTGGAGTGTTCATCTCGCCTTGGTTATTACACTCCCACCCTTCCCACCCTTAGGAAGAACGTTCGATTTGGTGCCTGGTCTGGAGTATTCTCCTTCTGCTGTTTCAGTGTTAGTGTTACTATCATACCCTTGGTATGTTTGTATATATGTAATTATGTATATAGTTTGGCATGTATGCGTGCTTGTTGTCTGGTTTGCTTGCAAACTAGATCTGAGGTAAAGGCAGAGGGGGATTGTGGGTATTAGATGTCCTCGAGCTTCTTCTCGATGCAGAGCTTGCAGTCGGCCGGCACGGAGCCGAGGATCGGCTCCGAACCCATGTGTAATAACCAAGGCGAGATGAACACTCCACATGGAACGTTATGGTAAGGACATAACTTCTTTTTCCTGACCATTTTCTGTTATATGTTTACTTAAAGCATTTGCAATAAAATTTCTTCTGATATCCGCTTTGCGTTCCAGTATCCTCTCTCTTAATTTCCTGATAGTTTTTCCCACATAAAATGATGGGCATGTTACGCAGGTAGCTAAATATACTACCTGGGTTGTATTACAGTTTGCCGAACAGTGGGACACAAATTCTTTATATATTACTGGATGTTTAAAATTGCTTCCGTCTTCATAAATACAGCAGTGGCTCGTGCCATAGGACTGCAGCCCTCCCACCTAAAAAAAAATTAAAAAACAGAACAACCACAAAATCAATTCCCGGACATGCACGCATGCGCACACACTCTCAGACTGCTTTCTCAGCAGTCTAGATAGGGGGAAAGGCATCTCAGTCCCACGATGCCCAGAAGTCTGTGCGGCAATGATGTCACGAAATGGAGGCACTCCGGACTGCAGCGCAGGCAGGATCAACCGCGGATTTGGACTGCAAGGATGGACCAATCGAGCAAGGAATACAGGTAAAGGGGCTGTTCGGATATCGGCGGCAACCGAGCAGTAAGTGGAAGCAGTTATTTAGGTCATCGGTGGATCTGTTCAACGACAAGGTAAGCATGCAGAGTTTGTGTGGAAGCAGTTAATTAGCTCATCCTGTTCGGCAACAAGGAAGGTAGGTGTGTGTGTGTGTGTGTGTGTGTGTGTGTGTGTGTGTGTGTGTGTGTGTGTGTGTGTGTGTGTGTGTGTGTGTGTGTGGGATGCACCAGTTACTATATACTGGTAGCTAGAGAAAACTCATGGTGGTGTGGTAGGGAATACCTCAGGCTTGAACCCTGTACCTTGTATGCAGGTGTTAAGGGCCTGAATTCCCTACCCACCACCATTTGTAAAAAAATTGCAGATTTTTGCCTCATATTTGATCTGTTCTATTCCACATAATAGCTGTTGTTTCTAAATATTTAAATGCTTGATGTTTGATGGTGCAGTGGTAGCATTGTTGCCTCACAGCTGTAGGTTCTCAGGTTTGATTCTTGGCTGGGGTGCCTTCTGTGTGGGGTCTGCATCTTCTCCCTGTGTTTGTGTGGGTTTGCTTTTGTGTCCTCCCATGTTACAAAGACATGTCTGCATTATTTCTTCCTAGGCCTCTGCTGAAAATTGTTTTTTTTGTTCCAAGTCAGACTGTCCTGGTTAACAAATGTTAAATAAAAGTGACAGGCATTTGAATTTCAGACTTCAGGTTTCTGAATGTTTAATTCTTTACATATTTGATGGTGCAGTGGTAGCATTGTTGCCTCACAGCTATAGGTTTTCTGGTTTGATTCTTGGCTGGGGTGCCTTCTGTGTGGAGTCTGCATCTCCTCCCTGTGTTTGTGTGGATTTGCTCTGGTGTCCTGCCATTTTACAAAGACATGTGTCTGCAGTATTTTTCCCTGGGCCTCTGCTGAAAATTGTTTTTGTTCCATCAGAAGCAAAATTGACAGGCATTTGAATTTCAGACTTCATATTCTTCAGAAAATACATAGTAACACAACCTTTTATTCTAGCAATTTTCTAAGTTTATAAGATGAATATTTGAAAGTTGTCCCTATTTTTGGGACTGTATTCCTCCATTATTGGCTTTGTCCAGGTTTTTTGTGCTAAGGTTGAAAGCTATGGCAAGAACTGAATTCACTGAATATGTTTGAGGGCTGTATTCCCTCATTACTGGGTTTGTCCAGGTGTGTTGTACTAAGAGGTTGACAGCTCTTGTGAGAACTGAATTCACTAAATGATAGCCATTTAAGTTTCAGTCTTCCTCTCTTTCACAACGCAGCTGATTTGGCATAGTGGTATGTTGCTCTGACTGTTTTGCACAGGGACCGTGGCAGTATAATGTATGGTGGTAACACAGCATTTTATTCTAGCAACTTTCCAAGATTATACAAGCAATGTTTAATGTATCCCTGGTTTTGGGGCTTTTGACCCCCCCCAATAAATGTTGGCTTTTTCCAGATTTCTTGTGCTGCGAAGTTGAGATGCAGTTGAGTATTGAGTAGATTTTACAAGGATCTGAGAGCTGCAGGGGAAGAGAAGTTTAGTGCTGCTTATGCCGAGTCAGCTTGCATTGTTAATAGCACAACAGGTTGTGTACTTGCTGTTGATGCAGAAGGCTGTGGGTTCTACTCCCACAAGGGGTGGATGCTGCCGTACTGAGAATGTCCTCCTTGATGAAGATACTAACTATGAGCCTGTTATCAGTTTGCCATCCATTTCCTCTTGCAATATTACTAGCTTATCATTTTTTTATGTAATATAGGCAATTTATTCCTCAGGGGCAACAGACACTATTTTTTGATGAAACCATGAAATATAAAGGTGTTTGCTAACAGCAACCTCTTCATTAGTTACACATTTCTTTAATGTGGAATTATTTGGTGACTTTTACTTCAGAGATTGTGCATATTTACTGATAATGGACTGTAGAATTGTGCATATTTACTGATAATGATGGACTGTAGAATTGTGCATATTTACTGATAATGGTGGACTGTAGAAATCTGAGTAGACTTTTATGATGGAAATGTTCTGAACTGGGCAGTTTTGTCATTATGGGTGCATGCGTTTTGTTTCATTGCTTACTGGAAAAATGTTCAAAACAAATTTAAAACATCCTCTAACTGTACTGTCTTGTACAAGGAATATAATTTAGTACAATCAGGAAGGTGTATCAAAGAGCACATGTATGTTTCATATACAAGGGGCCTATGATTTGAAAACAGCCCAAAATTAATCTTTTTCTGTCACTGACAAAATGTATTTTCTTTGAATGTGAGTTTCAATGCTGTTTCAATGAATGTGAGTTTCAAGGGCAGAGAAGTTTTAATGCTAAGTCTGTTTTCATTGTGAGACTGCATTGCTTTGTTTAGCAGATGTCTTAGTGTTTGTGCTGTAAAATGCAAAATAAAACTTTCAAATGAAGTTCAAATCATCATAGAAGTAAAGTAGTATGCACATTAGTGCTTATGGTAAATGGAGTGAAATAGCCAAGTAATGGATCATTGGAATGGCTGCAGAGGCTCCATTCGACGATGATTTTGTGAGGGGGAAGGGAGGCAAACTCAGAGGCTCAGCTGAACTATACCTCCCATCTGTCCAGATTTTCAAAGAATGAATACATTTTTGCTTCTTATTTTTGGTTTGTTCCTCATAAAATTTGTAGTTTTCTGGCAAATCATTTAGGAATTAAGTCACTAAATAACGATACACTAAGTTTCAGACTTCATAACCTTCAGAAAAATGCATGCTAAAGTAAGACCTGTTAGTCTATCAACTGTCTCAGTTTATACAAGAGCAATTTTTAGTACTGTTTATATGTTCCCCCAATATATTTATTGCATTAACATGTTGAGAGGTACATGCAAATAAATTGCTTTATAGAATTAGGCATTGCCAGCCTCTCAACTGTCCATGATTTTGGCTCAAAATGTTGCTCTTCCCCCTAATAATCCCTCCACAAAATAGCAATGTTGGAAGAAAACATGGAGGGTTTACAATTAAGAAATAATTGTAATAATCAAAGTTATAGATTACTTGAAATGCATGTAGATTCTTTTATTTTGTCGGCTGCTCAAGTTAGCAGTACTAATATTAAAGTGTCCCTTCTTTGACAGGTTCCCAGCTGTATTGTGTGGCTATTTTATATTTTTGCATCACATTTTTGGTCCATTTTTCATAAAATTGTGTTTTTTTTGGCAAATTAGTGACAAATAGAAAATAATGACAGACATTTGAGTTTCAGATTTCATACCCTTCAGAAAATTCCTACTAATGCAAGACCTATTCTATTATCTTTCTAAGTTTATAAGAGCAATATTTAAAAATTGTCCTTATTTTTGGGCCTTTGTCCCACTTCTATGTATGGCTTTGTCCAGATTTCTTGCTCTGAGGTTGAGAGGTAGGACAAATGTGTCAGGGCCATCACAGTCAGCCAGAGACATTTCAAATTGTGACATACTTGTTGCACCCCACTCCCCCATGTAGTGACCAGATGTGTCCAAGCAAGGCAAGGAGTAGTTATGCAGTGTAACATGTGCAGAGTGTCCCCCCATCCAGGGTAGACACAAGTACTACAGTGGCTTTTCATCTGTCCTTGATTTTGCAGAATGGTCTGGTTTCTGTCATATTTTTGTACTGTTGATTTATGCTTATTACTCAGAAAGTGTCTGTTGCTCTGTGTTTAAGTAGCAATGCTTTAATGACCATAAGTTAAGCTTGTCAGAGATCGTAAGATGCAAGTAAGCTTTAATAAGCATACTGTTAAAGAATTGCTAAAACTGAAAGCCTTTCTGTTGTTGCCATGCAGAGAATACTTAACTAGGTAATGTATAAGCCTTGGGTATTGAAGGACAGGATTACATTATTTTAAAAAGCTCATTACACTTGTTAGAGAGAGACTTTCAGTCATCTCTACAGGCTTTACTCGTAAACTAAACAGAATGCCAATCATGTGTGGTCCATAACCTGTACAGTAATCCTTTAAGCAATGTATCTTGAGCTTGTTTCTTGTTTGCTTTTCATTTTTTACTTTGATCATGTTTTCCCCATGAAACAAGTAGATAGTTGTCAGGCAGCAGGTCTTTTTTAGATAAGAAGCATTTTTACAAGTGGGGGCATCACAGAGATTTCTATTTTCAGCATGTTACTTAGTACTTTAATAAAGCTGAATATAATTTATAATTAGAACTGCAGTGCAAGGAGAAGTGATTTGAGTTGAGTGCTGCTTGTTTTTCTTATACTTGATTTTGACTGGCATTCCAGTAATGTGTTTAAAAAGTAATTTATTTTTTCATGCCTCACAACCTTTTGTTTCCATCTAGATATTAAGTAAGCTGTATTGCAGCCAATGCATTGAAATATTTTTATTCTTCTACACTTATTTTTGTCTTGATTGGACTCTCATAATGACGGTTTGGCACCCAGGGCAGCATATTTAATTAAAGTTAGTTTTTGTGGTTTTGAGCATAGCTCCTCCCCTTTCTAGTTGGCCATACCCATTCCCATTGACCCCACCCATTCAGCTGTCTCCTGCAGCCCCCATTTGATTTGAAGTCACCAGTCGCCACTGCATAAATATCATTTCAACAACTACAGTTAAAACATTTTACAGTACCTATTTTTTAATCTGACTTTTCCTAGTTCCTGGCCTAAAATATTTATAACATATTTTCCTTTTCAAACTCTGCATATTCTTAGATGCAAAATAAAATCTTTCACCTATGGTTTTCTGTAATTCAGGCATTGCCATCAAGATTATCCAGTTTTTTTCTATAATTCTCTTTACCTCCCTAGTATTTACATTAAAAGTAGTAACATACCTAGTTACACTATCCTTTTCATTCCCTGGTTCTGTTTGATGTATTTCGCCCATTTCAAAAATAGGTCTGTATTTGTTATGCCTTTCCTTAATTACTTCATCATGAACTTCCTTTATAATCTCCATGCTATAACCGCTTTTATGGAATTCCTCCATCATCATTTTTATTTGTTCATCAAATATTACATCTTCTGTGTTTAACACACTTGCCCTAATCAATTGAGCTTTCAATAAACCTTTAAAGGTGTGCGGTGCATGCATGCTATTTCTATTCACATAGCACTTCACGTGTACTTCCTTTTTATGCGTACTAGTTTCTATTTTTCCATTCTTGTTAATTAACTCAACTTCTAAAAACACAATTTTATTTTTCGAACTTATCTTAAATTTCTGAAAATCAGTAGTTGAGTTTAGGTAAGCTAAGTACTGATCCAGTTCTTGTACACTGCCATCCCAAATTAGGAAGCAGTCATCTACAAACCTGTGGTAAAAACACACCTTACTATTCAAAGCATTATATTGATTACATATATGTTTCTTCTCCCATTCATACAGGGGCGGCTCGTGGCATCGGACTGCCAGACTGCAGCCCCCTCAGCTAAAAAGTAAAGTGTGAGAAAAAATGTAAAAAAAAAATACCTTTTTTTTTTGTTTAAACAAACTTCGAGTCCGCGACTCGGAAGTATGCGCATGCGCACTTTAACCGCTTCGGGCTGCGGCAGTTTTAAACAGCTTTTTTTTTTTTGTTTTCATTGCAGCCCGGAGGAGTAATGAAGGCATCATTGTAATGCCCAGAAGTCTATGCGGTTCCAAACCGCATAGAATTGGAAGGGGCTCGGACTGCGACGTCCGCATGCAAGTCATGACGTGCTTGCTGGGCTAAATGCTGCTGATTGGTTGTCGCTGTCTTCCCGGGCTTTATGTGCTGGGAAAAGAGCGAGAATCAATCAGTCAGTTGTCAGCTTCCTTTGTGGATTGACCTTTTTTAAAGTTTTTGTTAATAATTTTTATTTGTTTTGGCATTGGATGGAATCGGATTTTACTTTTTATTTGGGTGGATTTTTGTCAGCTGTGCTGAAGCCTGTGCTAGAGAAGGAAGAACAGAAGAATAAGAAGAAAGAAGAAAGAAAAGAAGAAAAGAACAGAGTGAAGGTGCAGGATTAAAGTAAGTATTGTAAAACTGTGTACTATGTATATTTAGGCATTTTTTTATTGTGAAGATCTTTCAGCATATTTTTCTGTGGCACACAAATGGAACATAGCTCATATGAATGTTAAGGATTACTTTGGACTATCCACTAGAAGTTAAATTTGAAGCCTGTGTGTAGACCTGATGTGGTAACATGCACAGATGTTAAGATTTTAGTCATCAGGGCTACTTCTTATTAGCAGATGAAATTACTTTTAATAAGGCATCTTTTGCAATGTAGTTTTTAGTTAACATTTTAAGGGTTTGCAATCTTAACATGGACCCTGAATGAATGAGTGAATGAATGAATGAATGAATGAATGAATGAATAATTAAAATGGAGAAACAAGGCTAGTTGGACCTCTGTCACAGTACTGCCAATATGAATTATAGGGAGCATGGTAGATTCCCAAGTATTCCTACAAATCAGGAGAGATCGGGGTTGGGGGGTTGAACCTTGTAGAAAGTTTTGAAAGTCATCCAGCAAGTAGTTAAAGACAAGATCATAACTCCTGACTTCACATATCAGTTGTTAATCTGATTTTACATACTGAAATTTGGCCTATGGGAATTAGTGGCATACCAGCTTACATGTTCATATACCTTTCAGAGTTTTCCCAGCATGTGCAGCATCATAAGTTTAAGCACTACATACATTTTACAGGGATACTTGAACTTTTGTGTTTTTGAAGAACTCAAAGTAATGTTACTCAGGTTGTCACTTTGTAATGCTGACTGCTGTGTTCACTTAGCACATTTTGTGCACTGCTCTGCATGGATCTTGTGTTGTACAGACATCTGTGAATCACCATACTAGACAACAGGAGTACATTGGCATGAGCAATGGCCTCATTTAAGCAGGCCATGTCCCTGGACTAACACATTTACATATGGCTCCAAGAACCCTCACGGCTGATTCCCACAAGGCTATTTTATTGTGATGTGAGTGGACCATGAACTGGAACTTCCTTGCATCCTACACAAAGTCACTTGCAGTTGCACAGGGTTGTGCAGTACTACAGACTGTCAATGAATCCAATTGTACAGACATTTTGTGATTAACATTAAAAGATGTTTTTTAGTTTGTCAAGGTCTCTGATTTTTCCAAATTCTGTAGAATTGCATATGCAATTCAAAATATCAGCGTGCATAAAGTAAGTAATGTAGTCTCAGTGTTTTGGTGTCTAAGATTTCAGTGGTATATGGGTATCTTTCTCCTAGTTAATTAAAAAAATGCAGCTGAGGAAGCACACAGAAAGAAACCACAAGTTGATTTAAAGTAGATGTGCTCCTGGCTCTGCTACTATCATGTGGAATGTAGAGCTCTCATGCACAAGCCAGCAGACTATCAAGTCTGCTTTTTTTTTTTCTTTTTTTCCAGTACAAAAAAACCGTGGGATAATATGGCATCTCATTGCTTTTGACCCTGAGAAAAAGAAACCAAGCCAAACCAATGTATACATATATGCATTGTGCTGGCTGTTACATGCCTCTCTCTCTCTCTCTCTCTCTCTCTTTTTCTCATTCTGTCTTTGTGTTTGTTGTTGGCATGCAGCAATATGCTTTCTGTTTCTAAGGAGACCAAACATAAATATCACAGTATATAAAATTCCAACTCAAGCAACTACACAAAAGAAAGAACTTGGGTGTAACAAGCTTTGCTATGTAACATAATTACATACTGCTTTGTGATTCAGTTTCTAAAAAATGCTTTTAGCAGCTGGCACTCACTGTAGTTGTTGCTCACTCACTGTTGCTTTAATTTAGCACATTTACACATAAACACATACACACACATACACATATATGTATATGTATATATATATATATATATATATATATATATATATATATATATATATTTATTACCTTAAAACTGCACCTTATTGAAATGTGAAATGTCTTTGAGGTTGTCCCTTCTTATGTACAACTCTTTGTATAAGAACCTCAGAACATATCATCTGTTAGTGATTAGAATATGGTTTAGATTTTCTGTGTGTGTTAGACACAAAATTTCTTTGCACTAAAGATGACCCACTGGTGTGGTGGCAAAGCTTCCATTTATAAAGCAACCAGCTCCATTGCCATAGAGAGATAAAGCCCTAACTGTGAACCAGGCAACATGAGTCCAGTTAGCAGCTTAGGCATCTGCTGCAGCTGGTACAATGGGGATGATCCAAGGGGCTGACCTTGCTCATATCACGTTGGAGGAGAATGGGGCACACACATGCAGTAATTTCACCAGAGAACACTAGAAAAGCATGCACAAGTGCCTGTGGTGTGCAAATGGAGCTGTATGCAGGCTTACATTGGTTCCAGGAAAGAGCAGCAAAAAAAAAAATCATAAAAAAAATTAAAAAGTGGTACATAAAAAATATAACATTCAAAAAACTGTGGAGTTATTAAAATAACCAGTATAGAAATTTGTCTCTGAAATACTCTGAGACTTCATCTGAACCAAGAATACAAATGTCTCAGCCATTAAATAGAGTCTTAAAATCAATTGATACCATCAATGTTAAAGACATGTTAAAATCCACAAACTATACATACACTAAAATGTTGAACTGCATAAAACTAATACATTTAACACAAGAAAAAGGAAAAATCCCAGCACCTGACCCGAGGCATGCCAGGAATGAATGGATCATAGGGTTCTCACCTGAAAAGGAACTAAGGGATCTATAGGGGGGCTGGGGAAAGCATGATGTGCCAGGAGGAGAGGGTCACAAAAATACCTTTATCTACTGCCAGGTTCCCAGAGTCAGGTAAGAGTCAGGAGCACTGAAGACTCAGTCAGATAGAAGAAAAGGGCTGAATGCTCTGCATTGGTTCCCTTCCATTGGGTGGGGTACATACATGAGGTCTTATCACCATATACTAAAGTCCAAGGCATAACAAAACAAATGACAGATTGGGCCTATGATACAGTACCAGAAGCTAGCACATTCCACTGTGATTTTACTGCATTTCCACAATTTATTAGACAAACCAGTGTAAGTGGATTACTATAGACTGGTGGACTGTGCCATGAAAAACTGTCTTTTCAGTGTGTCCCTCAGTTTTAACTGCAAAAAAAACAAAGTTTAGAGGATGTCATTGCTTCATACCACCTTCTTCAACACTTGATGAAAACATCACAGTGTGTTGGGGGAGTACAACTTAGGCTCAGAGTAAGGATTATCAGGACAGGAGGATACCTAGCAAAGTACAGGTCATAGAAAAATAAATAAAGCAAGATTTATTTAAAGACATTCAAACAGCAGCTTAAAAAAATGATTTGCAAACAAAAGTGTCATCACAAAGTGAGCAACCAGTCATTAAGCTGCTGAGGTCATATAGCATATAGCTTGAAAGTTTTTTTCTCTTTCATCTTTTTTGAGTTGGTCAATTATATTTAAAGTCAAAGCACAACTTAGCAGAAAAAAAGCTTAGCTTACAGTTAACTAAGAATAGATGTTTTGTATTTTTGTCATGGTTCCCCCAAGACATTCATGCTTTGCCTGCACTCATTTATTAAACTAAGTCACCAAGGAGGAATGGGGCCCTTTGCATAAGGAGAGGGTAGGTTGTCCTACAGGAACATTAGTGTGGTTCACTCCCTATTACCTGACTCTCAGAATCAGGGGAAAGGATGGCCCAAGCAGAAAGTTGTTGGTTCTACTTCCACAAGGGGTGAATGCTGCCGTACTGAAAAAGTTAAGATACTAAATATGAGCCTGTTATCAGTTTGCCATCCATTTCCTATTGCAATATTACTAGCTTATCATTTTTAATGTAATATAGGCAATTTATTACTCAGGAGCATCAGACGCTTTATTTTTCGATGAAACCATGAAATATAAAGGTGTTTGCTAGCAGCAACCTCTTCATTAGTTACAGATTTATTTAATGTGTAATTATTTAGATGACTTTTTTACTTCTTCAGAGATTGTGCATATTTACTGGTAATGGTGGACTGTAGAATTGTGCATATTTACTGACAATGGTGGACTGTAGAATTGTGCGTATTTACTGTTAATGGTGGACTGTAGAAGTTTGAGTAGAATTATGATGGAAATGTTCTGAACTGGGCAATTTTGTCATTATTGGTGCATGCATTTTGTTTAATTGTTTACTGGAAAAATGTTCAAAACAATAGGAAGGTGTATCAAAGAGCACATGTATGTTTCATATGCAAGGGGCCTATGATTTGAAAACAGCCCAGAATTAATCTTTATCTGCCACTGGTAAAATGCATTTTCTTTGAATGTGGGTTTCAATGCTGTTTCAATGAATGTGAGTTTCAAGGGCAGAGAAGTTTTAATGCTAAGTTTGTTTAGCAGATGTCTTAGTGTTTGTGCTGTAAAATGCAAAATAAAACTTTCAAACGAAGTCCAAATCCTCATAGAAGTAAATCAGTATGCACATTAGTGTTTATGGTAAATGGAGTGAAATAGCTACGTAATGGATCATTGGAATGGCTGCAGGGGGAGGCTCCATGATGTTGTGAGGGGGAAGGGTGGCAAACTTAGACAGCCCCAGCTGAACTATACCTCCCAACTGTCCAGATTTTCAAAGAATGAATACATGTTTGCTTCTTATTTTTGGTTTGTTCCTCATAAAATTTGTGGTTTTCTTTTCTGGCAAAATCATTTAGGAATTAAGTCACTAAATGACACACTGAGTTTCAGACTTCATAACCTTCAGAAAAATGCATGCTAAAGTAAGACATGTTGTTCTATCAACTGTCTCATTTTATACAAGAGCAATTTTTAGTACTGTTTATATGTTCCCCCAATATATTTGGCCATGTCCAGATTTATTGCATTAACAGGTTGAGAGGTACATGCAAATAAATTGCTTTATAGAATTAGGCATAGCCAAACCTCTCAACTGTTCCTGATTTTAACTCAAAATGTTGCTCTTCCCCTAATAATCCCTCCGCAAAATAGCAGTTTTGGAAGAAAACATGGAGGGTTTACAATTAAGAAATAACTGTAATAATCAGAGTTATAGATTACTTTTATTTCAGAAATGCATGTAGATTATTTTATTTTGTCAGCTACTTAAGTTAACAGTACTAATATTAAAGTGTCCCTTCTTTGACAGGTTCCCAGCTGTATTGTGTGGCTATTTTATATTTTTACATCACATTTTTGGTTCATTTTTTATTGGCAAATTAGTGACAAATCATTAAAGACTGAAGTTAGAAAATAATGACAGACATTTGAGTTTCAGATTTCATACCCTTCAGAAAATTCATACTAATACAAGACATATTCTATTATCTTTCTAAGTTTATAAGAGCAATATTTTAAAAATTGTCCTTATTTTTGGGCCTTTGTCTCACTTTGTATGGCTTTGTCCAGATTTCTTGCTCTGAGGTTGAGAGTTATGACAAATGTGTCAGGGCCATCACAGTCAGCCAGAGACATTTCCAATTATGACATACTTGTTGCATCCCACTACCCCATGTAGTGACTCTGGATGTGTCGAAGCAAGGCAAGGAGTAGTTATGCAGTGTAAATGTGCAGAGTATCCCCCCCATCCAAGGTAGACACAAGTACTAGAGTGGCTTTTCATCTGTCCTTGATTTTTGCAGAGTGGTCTGGTTTCTGTCATATTTTTTGTACTGTTGATTTATGCTTATTACTTAAAGTGCCTGTTGCTCTGTGTTTAAGTAGCAATACTTTAATGACCATCATCAGGTAAGCTTGGCTGAGATTGTAAGATGCAAGTAAGCTTTAATAAGCATACTGTTAAAGAATTGCCAACATTGAAAGCCTTTCTGTTGTTGCCATGTAGAGAATACTTAACTAGATAAAGTATAGGCCTCGGGTATTGAAATGCATATGATAGTATTTGTAATAAAGGATAGGATTACATTATTTTAAGAAGCTGATCACACTGGGAGACTTCCAGTCATCTCTGCAGGCTTTACCCGTAAACTAAACAGAATGCCAATTGTGTGGTCCATAACCTGTACAGTAATCCTTTTAAGCAATGTATCTTGAGCTTATTTCTTGTTTGCTTTTCATTTTTTACTTTGATCATGTTTCCCCCATGAAACAAGTAGATAGTTCTCAGGCAGCAGGTCTTTTTTTGGATAAGAAACATATTTACAAGTGGGGGCATCAGAGATTTCTTCTTTCAGCATGTTACTTGGTACTTTAATAAAGCTGAATATAAATTATAAGTAGAACTGCAGTGCAAGAAGTGGTTTGAGTTGAGTGCTGCTTGTTTTTCTTATACTTGATTTTGACTGCAAGAAGTGGTTTGAGTTGAGTGTGCTTGTTTTTCTTATACTTGATTTTGACTGGCATTCCATTAATGTATTTAAAAAGTAATTTATTTTTTCATGCCTCACAACCTTTTTGTTTACATCTAGATATTAAGTAAGCTGTCATGCAGCCAATGCATTGAAATATTTTTATTCTTCTGCACTTCATTTTGTCTTGATTGGACTCTCATAATGACGGTTTGGCACCCAGGGTAGTGTATTTAGTTATTTTTTTGTGGTTTTGAGCATAGCTCCTCCCCGTTCTAGTTGGCCGCACCCCTTCCCATTGACTCCACCCATTCAGCTGTCTCCTGCAGCCCCCCTTTGATGTGAAGTCACCAGCTGCCACTGCATTCATATAATACCAAGTTTTCATAGGTATTTACAACTGGGGTGCCCAAAGCTATACCAGCTAGCTGCAAGTAAGGTTCATTATCAAAAAGAAAAATAAGCTTAAACTACAAATATTCTCTATTTGCCTAATTTGCAATTTTACTTCTGTGTTTAGGTGGTCACGTATTGCTTCTATCCCATAGCTATTGGGTAGAACCGTGAATAGAGATGCAATATCCAAAGTAACAAATATAAAGTCTTTTGCTTGCTGTTGAAGATACCACTTATGCAACTTACTTAAAAAGTCAGTTGTATCCTTCAAGATACTAGGACATTAAGTAGCCACTTGGGTACCTTTGCAAATACATTTCTAGTGTCTCTATAACATTTATTATCATAAGAATCAGAATCTCCATGTGTCTGATAGCTCACTATTTGCTGTACACACTTTTGTATTTCCTCCTTAGCATGTTTTGCATCAAAAAATGACTTTGACCCTCCAGGAAAAAATATTCTGAAGTTAGCCGATTACAGTATCTGCTTCTCGATATTCCCTGAATCCTGGAATAAATTTACTCCTCCTGCCTGGTGTAGGGTGAGTAATCATTTTCCACAAACACACTCCTATCTACAACGTTTAGTACTTTATCCTTCTGCCTAATTTTGTCAGAATCAACTCTTTCTGCTGGCAGAATTGCATCCTTAATATTAGCGGTCTTGGCTGCTTCCTCATGGCCAGATTTGGAACATACACATGATATCCCTTTCAGTTAACAACTACTGTGGAATACCAGTCCAGTTGCTTATTTGTGTTTTCATAATATTAACACAGTCTGTTCCTTCCAGTTTTTCTGGTATAGCATAAAATCTCAGGGATTATCTATGAGCTCTGTCCTTTAATTATGCCATATTTTGAAACTTTTCTTCTTGAGCAATTTCATACTCAGCAAACCTTTTCTTCATTTCAATCTCTAATTTTTGCAATTTTATCATCTGAATATGTGTTTAAAACTTCTTCCAATTTTTTTAGCCTTTTGTTATTTTAGTTGATAGACTCCTTTACTGTTTTACTTATTTTAATCAGCTCTGAGCACATTTGACTTACTTTTTCCTCTAGATTACGGGAAGTCATGTCTTGCACCAAAGCTGGAACTTGAACTGCTTTTTGTTGAACAGCTGCTGTATTCCTCCCAGCCCGTGTTTTCTCCTTACCTTTTGTGATTGATTTTCTTTCAGGTTCTCTAAATCTCTTCTTTGCTGGCATCCCGGCAGTGCACTTTCTAGCTGGGAGCAGAAATTTACCCAAAAAAAGACAAATTCACTGGCTCTGTTTTCTGCATTTCAGTTTTCACACTGTGAGAGCTGAAATTAAGCTGTTATTACGTGTGCAGCCATCTTGGAAGTCCATGATTAATTTTATCAGCAAATATCAATAATTCAGAATATTTTTGAGTAGTTATTGATGATTGGACTGTGTTTCAGAAGTTTTTGCTTCATATTGCTTTTGCTATTGGGTTATTTTTTTGTGTGCTTGTGAATTTATTATACTTTTGATTATCATTTCTGTTTAAAGTGTACTGCTTATTAGTTCTGATTTCAGATTTGGTGTTTATTGTTATTGATTTTCAATATGTGCATGACTTCTGAGTTTAAAAAATATTCCAGATGTGGTTACACCATTCCTTTCCCTAGAACACATGCAACCTGTGTATTGATGGTTGATCATTTATAAGTGGATTGTGAAATTTGCAAGGAATCTGAATCAAGAATGTTGCAATACCATAGAAAAATTAATAGTAAAAGGACTTCTTTCTGCTGAAGGTAAGAAAGAAGAAAGAAAGGACAAGAAAAGGAAAACACAGAAGAAAGCCAGAAGAAGTTATACCCTGGGAGAAAGATCAGCCTTCATGTCCTAAGGTTCCCAGAAAGGTATCTACTCCCAGAAGCATAGCTGGCTCATATAGTGTCCTCTGCTGGTACCATTAAAAAAGACAAAAAGAAAACAGCACTTCACTGTAATTATTACAGTTGTATTCAGATCCTCCCTAAAACTATAACTGCATTGTAGTGATCAGCTTAGATCCACATATCCACCTTCCAAAAAAAAAAAACTTTACTGGAATAAACTGATGGCCACATTGTAGCCATCTGCTTAGTACAGTCAGAGCAATGCCCCTTCCATCTCTTCCATTGAAGAGCAAAAGAAAAAAATATATATATTCCTTTCACTGGCACACCTACCGGATAGCAAGATGCACTACATGCCCACCCCGCACCCGACTCCAGTCATTCATGTCCCATTTCTGAGCCCTGCCCCCAACCTTCCATCTGCACATTTTGTTGGCAAAAAATAATTTCTTCTTTTCAACTATAGCAAACTACTTGCTAAAAATGTAACAAACAGTTGCTACAGTTTATACCATGCATGCATGGAGTGCTACTGTGCTCATGGTTTAGTTTTTAAAAAGTTATTCTTTTAAACTGTAGCTAACTGCTTGCTACAAATGTAGCAAACAATTGCTACAGTTTATACCCTGCCTGCACTGAGTGCCAAAGCATTTAAATGTAAAGAAAAAAGAGAGAGGGTTTCCTTTTTCTTTAGTTTTAAACTGTAGCAAGCAGTTGCTACAGTTTAGACCACACATGGATTTTCACACTGTGAGAGTCTAATCATCAATAACTACTCAAAAATATTCTGAATTATTGATATTTACTGATAAAATTAATCATGGACTTCCAAGATGGCTGCACACTTCGTAACAGCTTAATTTCAGCTCTCACAATACTGGCACAGCTTGTCAGGAGGAGAAGGTAACCACACACACCACAAATCCAGTCTCACATAGACCTATCGCATCAGCAAACCAAATACATAAACACACAAAAACATACTCAGAGGCTCTAAATAAAAATCTGCCTAAGCAGCAGAGACCGCCAAAGCAGACATCCAAGCAACACCTACCACGAAGCAATATCCACGTAGCACATAGCTCACAAAGTCAGTGTGCCACACAGTCACAACCCTTAAGGCTAAACAACACACCTAATACACTTGTAATAGGTGACTCTATTGTCAGACACACTAACGTCCCACTCACCAGGCTGAACAAGGAGAAGGTCACTGTAAGCTGCCTGTTGGGTGCCAGGATCCGTCACATAACACAAGCACTCAGGTCACTCCAAAGCAAGTACAAATATGACTCCGTCATTGTCCATGCTGGTGTGAATGACCTGAGACGTTCCTCCCTGGACCACATGAAAAAAGACGTACAGGAGCTCTTTGATCATGTAGCCCAGGCCGGTATGACCCTGACCTTGAGTAGCATCTTACCCTCACCAAGAATGATGCCACAGTACAAAGACAAAATGATCAACTTTAACAATTGGCTAAAGTATTGGTGTCATTCAAAGTGGATCCAGTGTCTGTCAGCCTGGGATGACTTGCTCGACAAGCCACGTTGCTTCGCTAGGGATGGCTTGCACCTGTCACCCCTGGGTTTTCGAATACTGGCAAAGGCTCTTGCCGCCCCAGTAGTGCCTTTTTTAGGCAAGGCTCAAAAGACAAACCCACCCCCATAGACAACACAAAGAAAAAAAAAACTAAGGGTAATGCTGCTCAATGCCAGAAGTCTAAACCTCAAGATGCATGCACTCGAGACTCTCCTCAGTATGGAGAGCATCGATATCTGTGCAGTAACAGAAACCTGGTTCGAGGCTCCCGAGAGCACCTCAGCACTAACAGGTTATACTTCATACCATGCTTTCCGGCCCCAAAACTCGGACCAAACCACAAAAGGAGAGGGAGTATCCATATTTATCAAAGATACCCACACCTCCAGGTTAGTGGCACTGCACGAAGCATCGGAGACCATCCATGTGCAACTAACAGTGGGCAAAACTGCTTTTCAGTTTGTAGCCTGCTACAGACCACCTTCCCGAACACAGGAACCTCACTCGGCTTTCCTGAGAACACTGGAGAATATGAAGGTCTCTCCAAACACTATTATATTGGGTGACTTCAACTACCTAAACATCGATTGGGAAAACTACTCAAGCCCAAACACCCTCGCCCAACGGTTCCTAGAATTTATAAACTCAAATGCTGTGGAACAACTGGTCACCACTCCCACGAGAGGGGAAAACATATTGGATCTGGTCATCACCAACATGGGGTCTCTATGTTCCACACCAGAGGTATACCCCTCATTGGTAAGATCAGACCATAAACAAATCTCACTGGACATCCATATTCCGTCCCCACCCCTAGCCAAGGAAACCACAGTGAAGAACTTCTCAAAAGCAAACTTCACACTTCTCAAAACTGAGGTGGAATCCTTCAAAGCTCCCAGGCCAGTGGAAAATACGGCCCAAAATGCAGAATCCTTTACAAAAGCATTCTATGGACACCTACAGGAATGCATGGAGCATGCTATCCCAAATAAAACCAAGACTCACTCCTCCAGAGGCAGGAGACCTGTCTGGTGGACCCCGGCCATAAATAAGTTATACAACAGAAGGAGAAAGCTACTACATGACAGAGCAAAATCCCAAAAAGGGAAGGCGTCACTAATCAGTACTAGCAAGAAACTACGATCCCTCATAAAATCATCTAAGGCCAGCTTCGAAAGAAAAATTGCACAAGACACTAAAGATAATCACAAGGCCTTCTTTAGTTATGTCAGAAACCTGGGAGGCAACTCCCAGATATGCTCCGAGTTAGTGCAAAATGACAAAAAATACACTGAACCCACAGACATTGCCTACATCCAGGCAGAATGGTTCAGTGAAAACTTCTCCCCCCCTAAAGAGCAAATGTCTATCCCAACAGAGTGTAGCCTTCCTGAGATCACAGATGCACAGCTGAGAGCTGCCCTCTCTAAAGCAAAAAACACAGCATCAATGGGACCAGACGGTGTCCCGGGCTGCGTCTTACACAAGCTCCAAGAAGAACTAAACCCTCATATAAATTCACTGTTCAATCTCAGCCTTACTACAGGATATGTACCCAAGGAATGGCGTACAGCTTCAGTGGTCCCACTCCACAAAGGTGATGCCACAACAGACCCCGGAAACTATCGTCCTATAAGCCTGACTAGCCTGGTCTGCAAAGCTATGGAGCATATCATCATGGAAATCATAAACAAAGACATTGGGAACCTCCAGACACTGGATCCTACCCAATTCGGCTTTGTTAAGGGCAGATCTTGCCTCTTGAACCTGGTCAACTTCTTTGAAACTGTTACCAAAGCCATAGATGAAGGGAAGGTAGTCCACACAGCCTACCTGAACCTCGCAAAAGCCTTCGACACAATACCCCACTCGGGCATCATAAATAAGCTCCCCAGCTTAAATATCAACCCCTATGTCACAAGATGGGTTGCAAACTGGCTCAGGGATAGAACCCACATGGTCAGAATAGCAGGTGACATGCCAGACTCTAAACCAGTTACAAGTGGTGCCCCACAAGGCTCAGTCCTGGGACCTCTCTTGTTCGGTATATATTTCTCTGAGGTACAGGCTAACACGGGTGGACTATGGCTGACCAAGTTCGCAGATGACTGCAAACTGGGTGCTGTAATCGACTCTCCGGCTGACACAAGCATCCTCCAAAAGGGTCTCACAAAGATGGATAACTGGTGCCAGAGCCATGGCCTAAAGCTAAATGCCAAAAAGTGCATAGTCATCCCCTTTGGGAAAAACAAAGTGCCAACAAATTACCACATAGGTGGTAATCCATTAAGTACGGAAGAAGTAATTAGGGACTTGGGGACTCAAGTAGATAGCAGTCTCTCCTTTGACAATCACGTTGCCAAAGTGGTTAGAAAGACCTTCTATATAGCCCACCTTATCATGAAAGGATTCACATCTAGATCAAGAGAGGTCATTGTACCCCTCTACTCATCACTTATCAGGCCCATAATTGTGTACAATGCCCTGTTTGGGATGTACCTTACCCGACACCTTCAGCAACTGGAAAGACCCCAAAAGTATTTTACCAAGAGGATCAAGGGGCTCAAACAGATGCCCTTTGCAGTTCGGCTAAAGAAACTCCAGCTCTACTCAGTTGTGTACCGCCTACTCAGAGGCGATCTGTGTCTGACGTATAAAGCCATGTCCAACCCAGAATTAATGGACATGCTTCACCTCAGGAAATCCAGATCCCTTAGAGCTACATGCTCCAGGGACTTGAACCTCAGCACAGAAATAAATAGGACACGCTGGAGGGACAGATTCATATCCCAGAGGCTCCCCTCACTCTGGAACAAAATCCCAATCCATGTTAGGCAGAGCCCCTCACTGACCCTCTTCAAGTGAAATCTTGACGAGTGGATGGGAGATCGTAAGTTTACCCCTGGGATCTCTTTTGTGTCCCTGCTTGACAGAGGTACAGTAAACTAACCTTAAAAGGGCTACCTTCTGTGACCTACTATACAGAGGCACAGTCAACTAATCTAAAAGGGTTGTGAAAGCCAAACACACTCTGGCTAGGCTTATAAATGCCCGAGGACAGATAGCCTAGTATCAGCCTATGAACCTATGGAGCACTGCAGCATTCAGATTTGACTGCAAATCCATTACTGTCTTTTCAAAGCCTGTATTGCATTAGAGAGTGATCCAGAGCAGCTGATCACGCCTCCACCAACACTTTGGTCCCATGGCAGTTGCCCATCTTGCCCCACCCTAGCTATGCTACTGCCTGCATTTATCAGGACTACAGAGCTACCAGTTCCTGCTTCTCCTGGTGTTTCCTAGTTGGAAATGTCATTCCTGCCAGACATGGCTCTGTGAAAGAAAATATACAAGCTTCTCCTTGGAGCTGGAGTTATCTAAATATTTAGAATCAAAACCATTTACAGCATTTTACAGTGCAGTCCACTAGATCAGTACAGAACCCCATTCCTAACATCAGATCTGAAGTAGGCAGACTTCATTTGTCTGCAACCTGTGGGTATCGGATCCGACCTCGGATCCGAGCCGGCATTTCAAAAGCTTAGGCTCCGAGCTCCTAGCTCCTCCCTCTTACCCATAACCCCTTGCCAAGCCCTGACTGACCTCAGATTTCGTTTGCCGCTTTCAAGTTGCGACGGATTCCTTGAGCTCCTAGTGCAGATAAGTTTTCTGACAGGAAAATTTTGAAAAACTTTAACTTTTTTAGTTTAATTAGTTAGAAGTGTTTGTGTTAGGCTTTCCTCTCTCTATCTTTTAATTTTTTCTCGGGTTTTGCGTAGTTTGTGTGTGTGTGTTTGTTTTAGGCCTGTTAGGGCTTAACATGTCTGAAGCCCATAAGGCAGTATTCTCTAAATGTACCGAGTGTGGCCATAAGCTGTCCCCAGCGGATGGCCACACTCGGTGCGTTAAATGCTTGGGGGTTGAACACCTGTCATCTGGTTGTACCATTTGTGCAGGGTTCAACCCCCGAGCTTTGAGGGAGCGGAGGTCGAAGCTGGTTCTGGCGGGACTTCTCCCTCCAGATACCGCTTCGGCTTCTGCCCCTTCTACACAGCAAGCAGTTGCTGTGGGCTCTCCTCCACCGGCTGGGACTCAACCTCCCTCTAAGATGCCGGAGGAGAGAGAGTCTTCTACGGAGAGAAAAGAAGGAGAGGCACAGGGAGAGGCACCACAAACGGAGAGCTGAAACCTCTAGTTCGGCTCCTCCATCCAAGCGGGCCTCTCCTGTGCCTTCTAGCTTCCCTCCTCCTCGGCTCCACTCCCCTCGGTTCTCTCCTGGGCCCGAGGAGGAGGAGGCTAGCCCTTCAGCGAGGTCCCCAAGGCGGCTTTCTAGGTCCGCTTCGGTGGCCTCGACTAGATCTACCTTCTCCATGAGTGAAGCAGACATGGACCGGATGATGAGGAAATTCATCCAGGCCCAAATGCAAATGGGAGTGCCCCTAGCCCCCCCCATCCGGGAGGGGCTTCGACCCCTTTTTTCGCCCCTTTGGCTCCTTCTCCGACCCACACCATGGGTTCGGAGCTGTCGGCGCCGGGCAGAGTTGGATCCGGGGGTGGGTCGGATCCGATAGGTCGGCGCACCTCGGATCCGTCCCATCCCTTGAGTGCTTCGGGTACTTCGGACCCGACCTCTCGGAGCCGAGGACCGAGCCTCGGATCCGAGGGAGCTGGTGTGTCTTCGGCTCCGTCTAGGTCGGAGCACACCGGTCTCTCGGATCCAACGGTCACGGCTCCGGCTCCGATCCGTGTGTCGAATCTGAGTGGGGGTCGGCTCTCGGGGTTTAGAGAAGCTGGCTCCCCCTCGGCCTTCGACGTAGTGGAAAGGGCACTGTTGAGGACGTCCGGACCCCCGGTCCCTGCCACGGCTCCATCCCGCACTCCCTTGCAGTTGGGCCAGGCTCCCACCAGCCGGTCCCAGGGACAGCCCGCCTCGATGTCCCAAGTAGTTCCCTTGGAACATCCAGCTGCGGAAGTGTACTCCTCGGACAGCCCCCCCCGATGAAGTACCTCGGAAGCGTAAGTGCAAAAGGAGGCACATGGACTCCCCCGAGTCCGTTACCGAAGACACAGACTTGGATGAAGGGGAAGGCTCCCCAAGGTCACCCACTGAAGACGTCTCATTTGGAGACATTATGGAAATGTTGAGGATCAGGGGGGTGTGGTCTGCCCCCAAGGCCTCCTCAGACGAGTCTGTGTTCTTGGAGGCATTCGAGGCGGGCCCATCTACCTCTTGGGTGTCCCCTCCTGCCGATCCTCTGGTGGACCTTATATCCATCAGAGCGTGGAAGGATCCGGACACCGTTGAGCCTGTACCCAAGCGTCCTGACCGTATCCTATCCCCTCCAGTGGACCGCACTCACTGGAGCAAGGGCCCCCCAGTAGATGCCATGATGATGGCTGCAGCCACTAAGAGGGAATTGGCCCAGGAGAGTCCCTCTATGCATCCTCCGGGCAAGGAGTCCCGCTCGATGGATCGCATTGGGAAGCGAGTTTTCAGTTCAGCAACCTTCTCTTTGAGAGCGCTGAACTACATGGCACACGTCATCAGGATGCAGCGGGATTTGATTAAAGAATACGCTGCATCTCCCCAGAGTCCATGTCGGGTGAGGACAAGCAGGTATACTCCACCGAATGGCCACTCTTAGAGCAGTTTCTAACACATCTATGCGGCTACTTTCTCACGCTACCGAGGGAGCCGCTAGAGCCAGCGGAGCAGGCCTAGTCATGAGGCGGCAGGCCTGGCTCCGCCACTGTGATTTCGCAGAGCCCTTCAAGGAGACTTTCGAATGCCCCTTTGATGGTTCTGCCTTGTTTGGCAAAACTGTTCGAAACATTGGTCCAGAGCGAGAAGGACGGAAGACGCTGTCTGCCGTCGAGTCCGCTTCTCAGCTCCCCAGAGGTCCTTCTCAAGAACCAAAAGGGACAGAAGAAGATGTGGTTCCGAAGTCGCAGCAGTCCCAACCTGCTCCGGATAACCAGTCCTCCCGTGGCAGAGGAGGACAGGGAGGTCGCCGTCCTAGAGGCAGGGGCTCCTAGAAACTTTGGGTCCAGAGAACCTTTCTCTGATAGACCCACGCAGCAGCCTTGAAGGGTTGCCCGGCTGTCCGTCTCTGGAGGCAGTCGGGGGCATTTCGAGGCACCTAACTTCTTGGGAGTCCATCACATCAAACCATTGGGTGCTTCGTGATATCCAGAGGTTATACAATACCCTGTACAAAGTTCCCAGATCTCGCAGCCTCCCAGATGTTCCACCCGACCAAAGGGAGGCAGCAGCTATCAAATCGGACAGCTGCTAGAAAAAGAGCTATCCAGTGCGTCCCCCCAGATCAAACCGGGTCAGGGTTTTACTCCAGGTTCTTTTTAGTGCCAAAGAAAACGGGGGACTTAAGACCGATCTTAGATCTTTCCCTGCTGAACCTGTCAGTAACCAAGCAAAAGTTCCGGATGGTCACCCTTCAATCTATACTCCCCCTCTTGAGGGAGAACGACTGGATGTGCTCCATCGACCTCAAGGACGCGTACTACCACATTCGCATGGACAGACGGTCCAGGAGGTTTCTTCGCTTCCGGCTGGAAGCCAGTCATTATCAGTTCAGGGTCCTCCCCTTTGGTCTCACCTCAGCCCCCAGGGTGTTCACCAAGGTTCTAGCGGTTGTAGCGGCCCACCTGAGGCTCCAGGGATTACAGGTCTTTCCGTACCTGGACGACTGGCTCCTGACGGCATCATCAAGGCATCTTCTGTGCTCAGCCAGGGCCTACTTCCTTCGTATAGCCCCAAGGCTGGGCATCACTGTCAACTGGGAGAAATCTTTACTGCACCCCACACAAGTTATAGATTTCATAGGAGGAAGGCTAAACACCAGGTCAATGCGAGCCTTCCTCACCCCAGACAGAATTTCCAACCTGAAGTGTCATGTCGCAGCGGTCCTGCAACCATTTCCGACAGCAGCTTCGGTCCTGAGGGCCCTAGGTTCGATGGCGGCAGCTATCCCGCTTCTTATTCATGCGCCACGCATGCGGGTTCTTCAATGGACCCTTCAGGTTCAGTGGTCCCCTCTCTGTTCCTCTCTCAACACTCCGATAGCGGTCAGCAAAGCATGCAAGGATTCTCTTCTTTGGTGGCTTCGATCTCCGGAGCCTCTGACAGGGAGACCTTTTTGTGCAGCATTTCCCCGAGCCACAGTGACCACGGACGCTTCTTGCCTCGGGTGGGGGGGCATTCTGCGGGGAAGATTGTCCAAGGCACGTGGAACTCCACAGAGACTTTGTTGCATATAAATGTCCTGGAAATGAGGGCTGTGCTCCTAGCGTTGCAAGCACTTCACCACGTTCTTCCTTCAGGGACTATTGCGATTCAGACAGACAACATGTCGGTAGTCTGGTACATCAACAAACAGGGAGGAACCAGGTCCTATCCCCTTTGTCGAGAGGCCATGAGAGTCTGGGAATGGGCAATTTCCACCAAACGCTTTCTTGTAGCAACACACATTCCGGGAAAATCCAACATCCTTGCGGACAAACTCAGTCGCACCATTCTTTCCCCTCACGAGTGGTCTCTCAATCCTCAGGTAGTGAAGAAGATTTTTGCCGTTTGGGGGCAACCCTGTTGCGATCTTTTTGCCTCTCACTCAAACGCCAAATACGACAATTTCTTCGCTCTGCTTCCCCCACCAGGGGAATCCCCGAGAGATGCGCTGGTGCATGCTTGGCCTCCCGGTCTCCTTTATGCCTACCCTCCACTACCTCTGATGCAGAGGCTTCTGCAGAAAGCCAACAGTTTGGGGAGCAGAATGATTCTCATTGCCCCGTTCTGGCCTCGTCAACCCTGGTTCCCCTTTGTATGGTCTCACAAAGTGAATCCACCCTGGATTCTGGATCCGATTCCGGATCTCATCTCCCACCTTCTGGGAATTTTGGTCCCCAATCTACGCACCCTGAAATTGACAGCTTGGCTGCTCCAGTTCCATCCTTGATTAGGACTCCCAGTATCTCGTCACCGGTCAAGGCCATCCTAGTGGCAGCTCATAAACCTTCCACTAGGCAGGTTTATCGGAGTAAATGGAAGAGATTCTCTATTTGGGCGGTTCAGAAAAGTTTGGATCCTTTTTCAGCACCTATGTCGGCAGTGCTGGATTTTTTAACAGACCTCTTTCATCAAGGGGCAAGTTCTTCCACGATTAAGGTACAATTGGCAGCCATCTCTCATTATCACATTGGTCATGAGACAGCTCCCCTCATGACGGCGAAATTGTGCAAAACCTTTCTTAAAGGTATTTTTTGTTGAGGCCTCCAGTCAAAGAGATTGTACCACCTTGGGACCTATCTTTAGTTCTGCAAGCCCTTACTGCTCCTCCCTTCGAGCCTGCAGCTTCTACAGACCTGAAGTACCTTTCCTGGAAGACTGCCTTCTTAGTAGCTATCACTTCAGCCAGAAGAGTGTCTGAACTTCAGGCTCTATGCGTCAAGCCGCCTTACCTTTCCTTCTTTCCAGATAGGGTGTGCCTCAGGACCAATCCATCTTTTCTTCCAAAGGTCTCCTCAGAATCTAATATCAACCAATCAATCAACTTACCTGTGTTTTTTCCCAAGTACTCAAACAAAGGAGAATACAAATTGCATTCCTTGGATGTTCATAGACAATTACGATTTTATATTCACAGAACAGCTGGTCACAGGCAATCAGATCAGCTGTTCGTCTCCTTTGCTAAATTTGCTTTGGGTAAAGCAGTTTCTAAAGTCACACTATCGAGGTGGATTGCTAATTGTATTCTGCAGGCTTATGACACTTCAGGTAGACCTGCTCCTCAGAGGGTTACGGCTCATTCTACTAGGGCAGTCTCCACGCCAGCCGCCTTTAAGTCCCGTGTGTCATTGGATGATATCTGCGCGGCAGCCACTTGGGCCTCGCCTCATACCTTTATTTCTCATTATAAGGTGGATGTTGTTTCCAGGGGAAGAGCATCCTTTGGCTCAGCGGTGCTCCGGAACATCCTTCCATGACGGCTGCCCAAGATTCAGGTAGCTGGGGACTCTGTCCCACAGGTTGCAGACAAATGAAGTCTGCCTACTTCAGATTTAGAAGTTATGTACTCACCATAACGTTCCATCTGAGTAGGTGACTTCATTTGGATGCAACCATCCCCCCTACATCCCCCTGACCTTTATACAGCGAGTATTTATGCTTTGTTCAGGTACTGTAGTCAGTATTATATAGGCAAACTCAATTTGAGGTCAGTCAGGGCTTGGCAAGAGGTTATGGGTAAGAGGGAGGAGCTAGGAGCTCGGAGCCTAAGCTTTTGAAATGCCGGCTCGGATCCGAGGTCGGATCCGATACCCACAGGTTGCATCCAAATGAAGTCACCTACTCAGATGGAACGTTATGGTGAGTACATAACTTCTAATTTAGACTGGGTGATAAAAGCCTTAGCCAAGGCCCAACCATGAGCTTGATGACCCCTTCCGTCCACTTGTCATGCTCCTGACAAAGGCCTATTTCTAGCACCAAAAGTATCAGCGCTGAATGTGGTTCTTGTGTCATTATCATTGACACTGACAGTAGTTTGTCCATTGATGCCAAACCCCTTGGTCCAGTAGTCTTGATGCTAATGCCATTAGTGTTAAGAGCCACTAGGCTCAAAGTTATCAGTGTTGATGTGTCAGCAATGGATGGATCAGCAATGGCCCACTCAATGTTTTTCATTGTGTTGTCATTTGTATTTGAGCCTTCAGTGATAATGCCTTCCTCAGCACCATGCTTAGCCTTAACTCAGTGCATCAAGGTTGTTGTAATGATATAGCAACCCTCAAATCAGTGGTGCTGATGGTACCGACTTCAGTGCCAGTGGTTTCACCACTGGTGTCTGAAATTAGAATAGTGGTTCTAAACAGACCTCCAAAGTTTTCAACTCAATTCTTCTAAGTTCACCTTTGGCAAGATTCTAGAAGTAATGTAACAGAAGGGATCTTGGACCACCAACTCCCCCACTCAGGATCAGGGACCTAATTTACTCCCTGGGTGTTCCCTTCTTGACAAGTTAATTGACATGGCAGGAGCCAGACATTTTAAGCAGTTCCGCAGACACCAGGTAAGATTCTTCAACCCCCCCCCCCTGTGCAGATAGCACTTGGCAAAATCCCCTTTGGTAGATTCCATCATTGTGGCAGCAGCAGCTAAGAAGGAGCTGTCTGATGGTTCACCTTCTTTCCATCTGCACAGAAAGGAGTTAAGGGCAATGTATACATTGAGGAATAAAACTTCACTTTGGCCTCTTTTGCCTTAAGGATTCTGGAGTACACCACACACATGAATTGCTTCCAGATGGATTTGCTCAGCAGGCTGTAACCACTTTGTAAGCTTCCCTGACATCAGAGTCAGAGTGGAAGTGACCTTTACAGCCATGTCTAGCATTATTAACCTCTTCATGAGCCTCATGTGCAATGTAGCAGATGGAGAGCCAGCACCAGGGGTGGCTGTGCCTTTTTGACTTTGCAGACAACTTCAAGGCTTGTTTCTCCAACTCCAACAGCCCTTTGATGGATCTTCATTAATTGGTCCTTTGGTGAAGGAAAGGATGCAGAAATGAGAACAGGATGGCAAAGCAGTCCCTGCTGTCAGAATCAAGTTTGAGGTTCCCCAAAGAACATTTAGCAAGAACCAAAATGGACCTCTTTCATTCTAGTTTAGAAAGTTCAGACATCAGGATGCATCTTCTGACAGAGATGGTCATGACAAGGTAGCCCTTTCAATGGACCCAACCAGAGGCCAAGGAGTTTCCTCTGAACCAGGGATATTGCGGACCTTTTCAGTCAGGCAAACACAGCATCTCTGAAGGAGCGTCTGACTGAGAGATCATCTGTCTCCCTTTACCCAACTGTATGGCAGGGCATCACACAAGACAAAGGGGTCAAAGGGATAATGTCCAGAAGGCTACTCAATTCCATTTTTCATGGCACCCCCAAAACCCAGACACTCACTGCTGGATGTTCCACCCAGTTAGGCCAAAGTTGTGGAAAGAGGTAACTTCACTTCACTAGAGAAGAGTCATCCAGGAGGATCCATCAGACTAGAGAAGTTCTGGTTTTATTTGAGATTCTTTTTGGTTCCTAAGAAAATTCAGGACCTCGGGTCCATATTGGACCTCAACTTTTTAAACAACTATGTACAGAAAACCCAGTTCTGAATAATCACCAATTCAAACTTTGAAACACGGAGTGCAGGTTGTACTTCAGACTTCCTTTCCCCACTGTGGCCTTAGTTCTCCGAGTGTTGGGCTGATAGCCTTGTTGATTTTTATGGTGCAGTTTGCAAGTTGCAACATGGCAATTCTGCTGTGGCTCCTTCATGGACAGTAATTTCAACATCTGCATCCTCTCTCCAAATTGATTATTGTAATCAAGTCCTGCAGGAGATGATATTGTAATCAAGTCATGCAACAGGTATTCATAGTTGTGGCCAGACTCTCCTGTGACCCACTATACCAAACCTTTCCTCCCATCTTCCCCAGTAGGAGTCATGACCACATTACAATGTGATGATGGTCCAAGGTCTGCGGTCTGGCACCGAGGACAAAAATTCACATTATTGCCTTTGAGTTGAGGGTGGTCATCCTTGTGTTGCAGGAACGTATTGCCTTCCTCTGGGTATGATTTCTGTCCAGAGAAAATAGCTAGTGTTTGGTCCATCAGCAAGTAAAGGTTTACCATATCCTATCCTGCATGTTGGGAATGATGGATTAGCAATGGGCAGTGGCCTTGCACGGCTTTCGTAGAGCAACACACATCCCAGAAATTCTCATTTGCTTTGCAGACAAGCTCAGCAGATCCCCTGTCATGTATTGCAAGTGGTCCCCTCAATCCAGTGATAACCAATGAGGTCTTCAATCAGTGGTACATCCCTGTTGCAGTCTCTTTGACTCTTCATAATGCATCAGTTGCAGCAGTTACTTTATCATCCCTCCTTAGGGACAGTCACTGAGGGATACTCTTTCCCAACAATGGCCTCACAAGCTTCTATATGACTTCACACCATTGCCTGCAGTTCCCAGGTTCATACAGAAATAAATCAAGTATGTGGCCCCTGTCATCATTATAGCCCCCATTTTTCCCAGACAGATTTGGTTTCTCCATTCTGAGGATTCATCTCAGGGAAACCCCCTGGAT